>NC_088876.1:32930158-33230158 GCF_032884065.1 Artemia franciscana | reverse complement strand
ATCACTGGAAGCCTTCTCCAATAGCCTAAACATAAACATACCATATCTCGAGACTTTTAACATAGGACGACTTTAAATGGAAATCGCGCCGCAGTCGATCCGCTCTTCGCCCTACCACAACATTTTTCTTTTAAAAAGGTGTCAGTTGTATAGAAATTTTGCATTGAGAGACGTGAGGAATAAAGTTATTTTTTATAAACACCTCCTTCATAATAAAAGATGCCTTAAAAAAATTCATGTTTTCTGTATTTTCACACGACAATATTTTGTCCAAGCTATACTTCCCTACTCTAGCCCACCACCCTTTGACATGTGTAGCTCCGTAAATTACGATTCCAACTTTTCATTTTCTTTTTCCGTTTTCCTCAAACTTTTCCTCGTACTACCAAACATGGCTTAACGCTTTGGCCCAACTTTCCGCTAACATTGCTGATTTAAAAGGCATAAACACCTCCTTCATAATAAAAGATACTTAAGAAAAAAACCATTCACATGTGTGAAATAAAAACATTCCACACGACAATATTTTGCCAAGCTATACTTCCACACTCTAGCCTACCACTCTTTGACGTGTGTAAATTACATATAATTTTGTAAATTACGTAAAGCTCAATAAGTTACTATTCCAACTTTTCATTTTTTTTTCTCAAACTTTTCCTCCTACTACCAAACATGGCTTAACGCTTTCACCTAAAGTTACATTAACGATACTCATTTAGAAAGCACAAAAACCATCTTTAAGATAAAAATACCTTAAAAAATAAGCATATTCATAATCTCAGTGTTATTATATGATAATATACTAAATGAAAAGCTCGTCCAAGCTGTACTCCCGAACTCTGCCCCACCGCCCTTTGACGTGTGTAGCCCCGTAAATTATTATTGCAATTTTTTCTCGTTTTCCCAATATATTTTCTCCAACTACCAAATACGGCTTACCGCTTTGGCCTAACCCCTCCTACATAAGAAAGATACCTTGAAAAAAAGACAAATTCATTGCTTTTGTATTTTATATGACAGTTTACTAAGTAATAAATTCTTAAGTGAAATTAGCCCCCCCCCCCTCTGTTTTAGTGTGTAACCCACTGAATTACGCATTCCAACTTGTTTCTATTTATTTACCTCTAATGGCTGCTTTTCCTAGGCGACTTACGACCAACTGACAATCCAAATCCAGGTCAATTGGTTTATCAAGATAAACACCCTCTGGCTGGGATCCAAAGCTCCGACTCCGCGATTGGTTAGAAAGAGTAGAAGAGGATCTTTGACTTAGCGGTGTTAAACCAATCAATGATTCATCCCCATATAAAAGAGGATGTTGTGTAGATGCTAATTGACTGCCTGGAATGACGATATTTAAGACCTGTATAGATTGCCAAAAAACCACAACAACATTGCAACGCACGAGAAAGTAAACACCCCAAAAGAAAGCTAAAAAAAGAAAGCTAAAAAGAAAGTCTTTATAGAAAGCTAAAAAGACAATAAGAAGAAAAAACTCAGTGCTTTCTATTGGGAAATATTTTACCATGTCAAGAGATAAAAATTCAAAAAAATCAGAAGCAAGAATAACAATATTCATTAAACCTTAGAATAGAGATGGCGTTCCCCTCATTTATTTATGAGAAAAGACCCAACTTCTCTTTAAAAGTTGTTACCCGTTTGCTAAAAATAATTTTTAACACCAGTATTTTCTGCTGGGAAACATCGTTTAGAACGACCCTTTTAAATTTACATAAATAAATATATAAATAAATTACAAATAAGCACACTTTCCAAATTCTTAGTAGACAACAGTAAAATCCAACCTTGACATAGAGTATGAACAAGTTTAATGTCAGATCAAGCCAGAAAAAGTAAATGAATTGAATTTTACAGTGTTCAGGAAACAAAGGCTCTAAACGTCCATAAAATTCAATTTCTTGTTTTTCTATATTGTAATGACAATAATAAATCTTCATCATATATAATCAATGATTTCCCAATTATATAAGAGGCTTCTGGGTAGATGGTATTTGCCTATCTGTAACATGAACATAGGATAGGTAACCGATAAATAAATAAAAAAAGATACAATTTCCAACAGGGGAACAACTAAAAAGCCACCAGCCATTTAACAATAATGATGATAATAAAGAAGAAAATATTATATAACCATTTTTCATGTTTTCTAAACATATAACAGAATGCTGACAGTAAAGAATCAAAACTAAAGGAAAACTACCTTGCTAGATGTTTGTATATTAAGTAGGCATTCAGTTCTGCCTGCTCCGAATACAAAAGGAAACCTTTAGAGGATGTTTTTAGTGTAAATTAACTGTATATGTATAAACATGTTTCAATTAATTATTTATTTTTTTATTAGTTATTTTATACTATTATTTATTTTTTAAATTATTTTTTTATTTATATTATTTTTTATTATTTTAATCTTTATTAATTATTATAGTTACTTATTATAAATATTATGTACAAATATGTATTAACTAATATGTCTATGGTTGTAATACCCTGGTCAAATAAACCTCCAACAGCAAAAAAGTAAAGTTAACATATATAGACTAGAACAAAAAATATTACGCCAAAGTAGCCTTGTTAAAAAACCCGAATGAAAACAAATATATATATATATATATATATATATATATATATATATATATATATATATATATATATATATATATATATATATATATATATATATACCACCAAAACATGCACCAATGTATATAGGAGCTCATTTAGGAGCCCATAAGTCGGGCGAAAGGGCATGAATAATCACAAACAAAGAAAGAAAATTAAAAAATCACAAGTTTTCGGATTATCTTTATATCATTCAACGTTCAACAATATTCGACACAACCGATACATTTTTTAGATCTCTTTCTCTTTTTTTCGACATAACCGATGTTTACCGATACGACATAACCGATGTGATCATTATTCGATATAACCGATGCGTTTTTTTAGCTCTCTTTCTCTTTTTTTTTCTTTTATTCAAATTGTCTCGTGTTCAAATTTAATTAAACGGTTTATGAGGTTATTCCAAGCAAGCGAAAGCTTAAGAGGATCAACGGTTTTGTTGTACTGCCTGTTTGTTGTTGTTGTTTGTTTTCTTGAATAATCGCCGTCACTAAATTGAAATTGTAAATTGTTACCATTTGACAACCTTATCTATGACAGAATACATCATTTAATGGAAAAGAGATACGTAAAAAGGCACAGACATTTCATATGCGACTGTTGGAGACAGTAGTGACATCTCTTTATTTAGGATACACTTCGAGTCATCATACAATCCTTGGTTTGAAGTTCTACAAGCTCGGAAATATTGTTTATTATAATCCTGCTTGAAGTTAATATTTGTAAAAAAATAAACACTCATAACAATAAATGACGGTATAAAATGACAAAAATTTATATTTTTTACTGTTCTTTTTTCACTATTTAACCTTCCCTTTTCATGTTTCTTGTTATAATTTTATTTCTTTTTGGCTTCAGACCAATATTTTTGCCTTTTTGTCAATTAGGGATAGCACCCCTAACCTCTTTCTGAAGCCAAAAATGACACCAGTTTAATCCAGGTCATAGAATTGTTCATGAAGCTTTGCGTAGATTTTTGTTCATGTTTTTAATAATCCGTTGTTTTGATATTTTTTCATAGCTGACCTATTTTAATTATTATAGTATGATTTTAATTATTTTAATCATTAATTATTATTAATTACTTAATATTATTTTAGTTATTAAGTATTATAGTATACTTTGATAAATTTGACTAAAACTTATAGCTGTAACCTTTTTATGCTATTCTTATATATTTTTTTAAGGATATGATACTTGGGCTATCCCTGTAAAGTTTGAATCTTGTTTTTCAATAAGTGTTTTGAATTGATTTTACCTTGACATTGCAAAGGTTTCTGATTACGTATGGTGTGAAAGCTTAGTATGTAAAAAGTAAAAGCCTATGAAATTAATAATTGGCTATTTGAGGTGCGCTCTGACTTTCTGATTCGTCACGCACTACGAATTGTTCTTGAAGGCTTCATTCCAAATTAACATCCAGCATTATTAAGAGTACCCCAAGGACGTAATCTTGGGCCAACTCTTTTCGTTGTGTTCATAAAAGACCTTGGGGATAACCTTGCGATAAAAGTCTACCACTTTGCTGATGATACAACGACAATGATCTTCATAGCAAAAGACGGTCATCCCAGCGGTTCCCATAAAAACTTCAAGCCGACTTGAGAAAAATTGAGATGGTGGCAGACTTGTAGCCTGTCAGCTTTATTGCATCAAAAGCAATAGAGCTTCTAATTTCAAAGGCACAAAATGTAAAGGCTAATCCTGACTTTATCTTCAAAGGAGTCGTAATGAAAAGATTAGATTCATACGCCTTCTTGGTTCCACTTTTCTTTAGATCTCACTCCGGCTGAATTTTCTCAGCAAGGTTAGATCCTTCTCTTCCAGGAAGCTAAAATTTATCATAGGATGCAAAAGCCTCCTCCCTGACGAGTTTATTTTGCGTCTGTTCACATCATGCATCAGACTAGTCATCGAATATTTTTGTCAGTGCTACAAAAAGGCATATCGCTCCTCCCCAACGTGATCAAAATATTTTTTTCAGTGTTATAAAAAGGCATATCACCCCTCCTCAACGTGCTCGAAATCGAGCAGCTCACGCAGCAACTTCTGTAAACCCTCATGCCAAACCCCTGCAATCGATCCAAGATCGTTTCAACTGGCAAATATGTCAATCTTTTACAAATGCATGTATTCCCCTCTATAAGAGGAGTTACCGAAGTCTGTTTATGAAAGAGCAAAGCCATTAAGGGCAACTCGTCAAAACACTGTCCGGCAGGGCTACCTAAAGCAGGGTACACACCGTCAGGATTGCCTAAATATGAGCTTCGTCTAGCAATTGACCGCCAACTGGATTCGCCTTCAAGTAGACGCAATCTGTGACTGTCTCTTTCTTAAAGGATTCAAGCAAAGAATAGATGTATAGAATCTGAAAATAAATCTGAAATTTCCAGGACTAGCGGCATATGCTAATAATTGAAGTAGCCATTAAGATTATAAGCCACAAGATAATGCACCATTAATAAAAAAATTCAATAATACGTTTTATGTTTAATAAGGTTTTGTAAGTCTAATATTTTAATTTTTTCTGTTTTCTTTTGTTTTTATTAATGTTTTCTCTTTTCTAATGTTCCAGTTTAATCTTTAGTAATTCTATCTAGTTTAAACACGAAATTTATATTTCTTTTTTATTTAAGAATTAACGACGCTTCTTGACTACTATGGTCCCTGCGTCGGCCCTGCAGTGCATTCCTGCAGCGTGATTCGATCTCTGGGTCCCGTATTACCAAGCTAAGGTCAAATCCACTGCGCCACCACAGGACACGAAATTTATAAATCTATTATTTTAATAACTTTCAAACCGATTCAGTCAAACGTGAAAATCTGTTCGGACAGCAAAAAAAAAAAAAAATTAGTAAGTCATTAAGTGAGAATTTGATATGAATCATCAAATATCAGAAAACTAGAGGGACCTTAGGATTTCAAGTGATTAAACAAGGATGACTGTTAGCGACTTGGGAAAATACAAAGTTTGTTTTTACCGTTTTTAGACATCAGAGATACGTTGTTTAAATGATATCAGATACATAGGTGAAAACATGAATATAAGAAAATTTCAATGCAGGATATTTGCTAGCTCAATATTTATTCTTCCAAAAATTAGATTATTTAGGTAATTAGAATTAGCAAGATAAATTATATAAGAAGATTAATGAGATTAATTAAAGTTAATATGATCCAATGACTGAATTAGATTAATTAGATATAGTAAGACAAAAATAGACTCAATTAAAGACTTACTAGCTTATTTTGCTACAAATGATAAAAGGTGTGCCTTAATTTCATGATTTACACGATGACGTTATTCTAAATCACATTATCCAAACAATCATAATTGCCAAATAAATTATTATTTATTTCCAGAGACACAAATACCCACCCTGTTTAAAACCTGGTTAATTTATATCTCTTGTATGGAATTGTAAGCAGTTAGAAACAACAGAAGTTGAATTCTAAGACTGGTTATAGATGCAATTATCCTAGACTTCCTAGTTTCCTGGCTATTGTCAAAGAGATTTGCGTCTGTAACTTCTTTGGAGAGATTAAGAGCGTCAAACAGTAGGCTATGTAATTAATTTTCTTGTTTTGTATAAATGTCTATATTCTAGTTGTGTTATTTGGTTTATCTGCTGAAGACGGTCACTGAGTATGTGACCGAAATATTCAGAGATTTTTTTTTATTTCACTGCCAAATAAAATGATTTGAACTGCTATTTATACATCATGGAAAGTCAGTGGGGTCTTTGCAAATATCTAAGAGTGATCATGACAGAGCTCACGGCAGTACTTGTCATGAAAGCGCTGTGTATATATAGAATCGGATTTCTTTTGCCTACTAAAATATTTAAAACAACATTAGAAATAATAATATAGTTATAAATTAAGCAACAATAATATAAATATTATCAATGTAGGTTAAGGTGGACTCAGCAGAAGGAGCCTATGGCATTTAAATTTCCCCATGAGTTGAGGTGAAATCAGCAGAAGGAACCTGTGGCATTTTGATTTCTCCATTGGTTGAAATCAGCCGAAGATCAGCCGAAGGTGAAATCAGCCGAAGGAACCAGTGGCATTTCGATTTGTCCATGGGTTGAGGTGAAATCAGCAGAAGAAAACTGTGACATTTCGATTTCTTCCTCGTTTGAGGTATATTCAGCCGAAGGAACCAGTGGCATTTCGATTTGTCCATGGGTTGAGGTGAAATCAGCAGAAGAAACCTGTGGCATTTCAAATTCTTCATGGTTCGAGGTATATTCAGCAGAAATAACTTATGGCATTTTGATTCAGTATTGTTGATCCTTAAACAGTTTTTTTCTCTTATTTAATTTTTCGTTATTGTGCATGGTCAGCATAGCGATTCAGTAATTCGTGATTCGTTGATACTTAGACAAATTTTTTCTTTATTTTTATGTTTCGTCATTCAGTATCGTGATTCGTTGATGCTTAAACAATGTCGTTCTGTGTTGTCGTAAAATTTTACTTCCTCTTGTTGGGTTATTTCCTCCTAATTAATTACAAAAAAACTTTCCAAAAAGAGATTTTCTAACGACCGATATTAATATGAAAAATAAATGAAATTCAAAAACGAATAGACATTAAAGTATATAATTCAAATATATGATATATAGTATATTATATGATACAGATGAATAACTAAATCCCTTAAACAGAAAAAAATTAACTGAATAGTCAAAACTAAAACGAACAAGAATTACTGGAAACAGGATTTTGGTTACTGCCACCTTCCCCCTCCTCTATCCAGAAAAGTTCTAAAGCCTATTGCGACATTTGCGTTTCACTGAAAACTATACGTGTTTTGAACAACGTGCTTTAGTTTTTCAAAAATCGACGAAAAATAAAAAATATAAATCATTATATTAATCAAGAACCAATAAAAATAAACTGAATATTTAATATTGTAAGAATTTCGTAAAATTTTACTTACTTTCTCCGGGCTGTTTCTGTCTAATAAGTCCATATGATATTAGTGTTTTGGTAACAGAAATGGCGAGTGATTCTATGTCAACTTCCATTTCCTTTGCTTGTACCTTCAATAGAGTTTGTGACATTACATTATGCATTATCTCCCTAGAATAAAATAAAACTACTGTAAACTTCCATATTCTAAAAGAATACTTTTAATAATTTAAATAGTTCGAAATTACAATTTAAAACATAAAAATGTTTTCTTAAACTTAGTTTATTAAAATTTCCTATACTGCTATTATTAAAAACTTGCCGCAACACCAAAGCACCTGAGGCCAACACAGCTACGCACGCTTCTCCTCCGTCCCAATCTGTTCGATGCCTCTCTATTTACAACCTCCCAATCTTAACTAATTGGTTTAGCACAGGTTCCAGTTAAAAGAATAAGTTTTCTTACAGAAAAAACTTAAACCAAAATGACCAGCCAACAAAATCACGGAAAACAAAATAGCGCAAAGCAACAAAAAAAGAGAACAATTACTAGTAAATAAAACAGTCAAACGCCAATGATTGTGACAAAAAAGAGAAAAATAAGCTGCAATAACAAACCATAATAAATAGAAGATTTAAGTGAAGATAACAGCCAAAGGCCAGTGACAATAAAAAAAGGGGGAGGAACGTAAATATATCTCACGTGTATTAAGCAAAGTGCATTTTAGCCCATAGAAGGAAAAATTAGAACTATCTATGGGCTTCACGAATAAATAGCTGGGATAAAACACTGACAATTTTGTTCCGAGCAACTTTGAAAACATAACAAATTTTTGACTTGGACTATCGTTTTCAAGAAGAACCATAATTAGCTGTGAAAATAAGCTGATAAAAGGCAATACGGTAGTAGTCCTAGAAAAAGATGATTATGATAGTAATATAGAAGCAATTCTAAAAAATATTTCAACATATAAAACACTTAGTTCAGACGCTCAGACCCAATAGAATTGTATGCTGCAAAATCAAGAAAGGACCTAGAAGGCTTTAAAAATAACGGTAGTATCACACCACAGATGTATTACATGTTCTTTCCGACGGGATCAGTCTGCCTAAGAATATAAGGTTTGCCAAAAATACATAAAATAGGTATTCCTCTAAGGCCTATTGTATCACCAACTAATTCACCAAAGGAAAAAAAAAACGAAAAATGGGTAGCAATGACACTTAATCCTTTATTATATCTCCAAAATTCGTATAAAAGAAACTCAGAATTCTTAAAAGATGAACTTATAAATATTGATATATCCAATGAATCGAGACTATTTAGTTTTGATGAAATGAATGTATACATATATACCTTTGATATATGTTGTATTATTTTATCCAAAAAATATAATGAACATAAATATGAGATAGAAGAGTCATCTGCGGGAATTGTAATAGAAATCATATTAACTTTAGTTAAATAGCTAAAAGGTATAACTAAGATAACTATAATAGAAGGTATAACTAAGATAACTAAGATTCTATATAACTATAGAAGGTATAACTAGAAGGTATGCTAATTATTTCAAGTTTAGAGATAATTTTACCATCAAATTAGGGGATTAGCAACAGGAGGGCCCTTAAGTCCGCTTTTCAATTATTTGATTTCTCAAATAATTGAAAAAAGGAAAAAAAAGTTTGGAACCTTTAACATTCGAACAAGATGGGTCAACTCTGGAATTAAAAAAAAAACATAAAAAATTAAACACTAAAATTGAAAAAAAATTAAATACTAAAAACAAAAGAGAGAATGCTGTTTCAAACAAACAGAAGAGAGAAACTTTATTTTTAGATCAGAAATTAAATAAAAAAACATGTTTTTTTTACTGTTTTAAAAAGTAGAGTTGAGAGAAAGAGTCAAACTTTAGCAGAAAGAGCGGGACGTTTAGGAGGGAACAGCCTCTTTCATATACGGAGTAATTTCTGTTCGTTTAATTTCTAATGTCACTCCTTACTTTCAGTTAAAAAAAACTTGTTTTTTTTTTATTTAATCACTAGTTGAGACCAAATTCCTATGTTTAACTGGGACATGTCCAGACTTACTACCTACTCTCAATTGTTTAACATGTCAATACAATATTTTGGTGTTCGTTTGGTATCATTTTCCCCATCCTAACAATTTTATCCATGGCCTCCGTTTTTATCTATACTTAAATTTCAATCTATCACTCAAAAACTTCTTATGTAATCCCATTGCATGTTTTACAAGACTTATTGTTTTTTCGCTAATGTTTCTAGCAGGGTTTCTAAATTTCCTCCCTGAGATATATTTGCAAATACTGCAAATTATTATTCTACAAACCCAGTGACAGAAAAAGTCTTTGAATTCAAGAGGGCAAAAATAATTCATTTCCCACGTAAAAAATAAATTAAATTTATAGCAATTTTTCATAAAAGTTTCAGTTAGAAGTTAAAAAACTTTGGAATTAAGCCAATTGGGACCACCTGCGTGGCTTTAAATACCATATCGCCCTTTAACTCCAGATCAATTTTAATTGAAACATGTTTGAGAAAAAAAAGAAAAAGAAAGAAAAAAGACACTTTTAAATACGCAACACCAAAATTTCGTAAAATAATAAACTAAAAAGCTAAATAATTAATTATAAATTATTACTAATAAATAATAAAACCATAAATTAGATAAAACCGAATGTACTCTATTTTCAACATTTGAATTTTGAATACCCAAGAACTTATCTGTAGAATACCCAAACTTTAAACATAAAGTTGTAATCACCCCCTCCCCCAGGAAATTAATACCTATTCAAAAAGGTTTAACATATTCTGCTCAAAAAAATATAAAATGAATTTGGACCAAGCTGTATACTGAACGTCTGTATGGAAAGGAACTTATAATCTAACGGTCTATTGCTCAAATAAGAATTTAAAAAAACTTACCTAGTATTTTTAGCTAATCCAAGGGAGACAGCACTTAAGAGCAAATATTTGAGCACTTTAGCTTCTTCATCCATTAATCTTGATACGCAGTTTTCAATTGGACTTCTTAGCAGACTTTTAACCTGTAAAAATACACATATATATTGTATATACAAGTACACACATATATGTACACATATGTACAAGTACACACACACACACATATATATATATATATATATATATATATATATATATATATATATATATATATATATATATATATATATATATCAAGTACTTAATTATTGTTGGCTGGCTAGCATAAAATCCGGTAGCAAGCCTGTTGCCCAGTGTAGCAACAGCTGGGGATCGAACCCTAGTACCGTATTGCCTAGCAAGGACCAGTCGACCACGCAGCCGGAAGGGTTCTTTAACCACAGCAAAAGAAGTGCAGAGGTCACTCGCAACTTCACTCTACATTTAGAGAGATGATAGGACCTTAGAATTTATCATGCAATTACGCATGATACCTTAGCCGTCATGTTGGAAACACTAATTTCAAATTCTTGAATTAATTTCAATTTTTTGGGGTCCAATTCAGAACCCCAAAATTTCGTAGCCATAAAAAGAGACTAAATAGCGCTTTTATAAAATTACACAAATACCTCAATTTTCTAGTTTTTCCTCCCCCTTCAGCCCCCCAGATGGTCGAATCGAGGAAAATGACTTTATCAAGTCAATCTGCGCAGCTCCCTGACACGCCTACCAATTTTAATCGTCCTAGCACATCCAGAAGCACCAAACTCGCCAAAGCACTGAACCCTACCCCCTAACGCCCCCAAAGAGAGCGAATCCAGTCCGGTTACGTTAATCACGTATCTACGACATTTGATTATTCTACCCACCAAGTTTCATCGCGATCTCTCCACTCTAAGCGTTGTCCAAGATTTCCAGTTTCCCTCTCCAACTCCCCTCCCCCCAATATCAACGGATCTGGACGGGATCTGAAATATGAGCTCTGAGACATGAGTTCCTTCTAAATATCAAATTGCATTAAGATCCGTCCACCCGTTCTTAAGTTAAAAATACCTCAATTTTTCTAATATTTCCAAATTAACAATCCCCAGCTCCCCCACCAAGAACAGATCCGTTTCAATTATGTCAATCACGTATCTATAACTTGTGCTTATTCTTCCAATCAAGTTCCATCCCGATCTCTCCACTCTAAGCGTTTTCCAAGATTTCTGGTTTATAAGATTTCTGTTTCCCCCCTCCGACCCTCTATATTCCTGGATTCGATTCAAACTAAAAATAGAGCACCTGAGACATATAATTGTTCTATATATCAAGCTTCACTAAGATCCGATAACCCATTCGTAAGATACCTCGATTTTCACGTTTTACAAGAATTCCAGTTTCCCCCTCCAACTCCCCCAATGTCACCAGATCTGGTCGGGATTCAAAACGGAAGTTCTAAAGCACAAGATCCTTCGAAACGTCAAATTTCATTAAGATCTGATCACCCGTTCATAAGTTACAAATACCTCATTTCTTTTTATTTTTCCGAATTACTCACCCCCCCCCCTCCAGCTCCACCAAAGAGAGTGGATCTGGTCCAATTATGTCAGTTACGTATCTTGGACTTGTGCTTATTCTTCCCAACAAGTTTCATCCTGATCTCTCCACTCTAAGCATTTTCGAAGATTTTTTTCACCGGATTTGGGATTGAGACACAATATCCTTCTAAACATAAAATTTCATTAAGATCCGATCATTCCTTCGTAAGTTAATAATACCTCATTTTTTTATTTTTCCAAATTAACCCCCCCCAGAACTCCCCCAAAGAGAGCAAATCCATCCCAGTTATGTCAATCACGTATCTAGGACTTGAACTTATTTTTCCCACCAAGTTTCATCCCGATCTCTCCACTCTAAGCGTTTTCCAGGATTTCCTTTTCCCCTCCAACTCCCCCCCAATGTCAATATATCTGGTCGGGATTTGAAATAAGAGCTCTGAGACATGAGTTCCTTCTAAATATCAATTTTCATTAAGATCCGGTCACCCGTTCTTAAGTTAAAAATACCTCAATTTTTCTATTTTTCCAAATTAGCAACCCCCAGCTCCCCCAAAGAGAACGGATCCGTTCCAATTACGTCAATCACCTATCTATAAGTTGTGCTTATTCTTCCCATCAATTTCATCGCAATCCCTCCACTCTAAGCGTTTCCCAAGATTTTAGGTTTCCAAGATTTCTGTTTCCCCCCTCCAACCCTCTATGTCCCCGGATCCGATTCGAATTGAAAATGGAGCATCTGAGACGTAATATTCTTCTATATATCAAGTTTCATTAAGATCCGATTAAAAAAGTAACTGAATCTCCAAGTCACTTTAATACCAACCAAATAAGGGGTCGACAAAACAGTCACATACCTCGCCAATTTTATTTATATAGACCAGCCATCTCAATTTAAAACATTTCTCGATGATTTAAGATAAACCCATCGTCTACATCTATCTTTCATGCTGGAACGTTTAAAAAAAAATCTACAAACCTCTAGACGCAGGGTTGCCACCTGGTCAAAAACCAAATCACTAGATTTTAGTGATTGCTTGGTTGATTTGAGTTTTAGTGTTATTGAGATTAGGATGGAGGAGGAGTGTGCGTAGCTGTGTTGGCCTCAGACGGCTTGGTCCTGCGGTGAGTTACTAATAGTAGTAGTATTTTCGTTGATTTGGTGATTTTCTTCAATAGTCTGGTGATTTATTTGCTAATTTAGTGATTTTTCTTTTTAGACAATACAAAAAATTACTAGAAATAGTCATAAATCACTAGAGGTGGCAACCCTGTCTAGACATTCTTCTAAGTGTATTGACTGAAATTCAAAATATACTATAAAATCACCTTTGATAATATATAGTAGCTTAAATAGCTCAAAACTGCAATCAATCTCTTCTTTCTTTCTAATGTCTAGAGTTGGGCGGGTAGTTTGGGGGCGGGTAGTAGCCCCGCTCTTTACGCTAAAGTTTGACTCTTTCTCTCAACTCTGCTTTTAAAACAGTAAAAAACTTTAGCGTAAAGAGCGGGGCGTTGATGAGGAAGCAGCCCCTTTCATATACGAAGTAATTTCTGTTCGTTTTAAGTTTTAATGTCGCTCCTTACTTTCAGCTAAAAAAACTTTTTTTTTTATTTAATGTCTGAACGTTTTTGAATCAACGCATGTTTTGATTTTGGCTCTCCGCAGAGGAATAATTAACACGAAATTTGCAAGTTCTTTTTTTTGGCTAAATGGCTTTCTCATAGTTTTGATCGAATGATTTTGAGAAAAAAGGGAACGGTGGAGGAAGCCCAGTTGCCCTGCGATTTTTTGGTTACTTAAAAAGGCAACTAGAACTTCTAATTTTTTACGAATGTTTTTATTAGTAAAAGATAAACGTAAGTTATAAATTAGCTTACGTAACGAACTTTTGTAATCTCATGTTTTTATTACATATATGAGGTGTTCACCCCCTCGTCAGCACCTCGCTCTTTACACTAAAGATTAAATTTTGTCCCAATTCATTAAGAATGACCCCTGAATCACAAAAGCCGTAGAATAAATAGTTGAAATGAATAAAAATACTTTAGCGTAAAGAGGGAGGTAGTAGGAGGAGGTGAGACCCTCATATGCGTATAATTTCTGTTCGTTTTAAGTTTTAATGCTGCTCCTTATTTCCAGTTGAAAAAACTTTTCATATTTATTTTTTCATTGTTTTTTTTTAATAATCCTAGAAAATCCTGCCCTCCCTTCATGGAAATTTTCTTCCCCATGACAAATTCCTCGATGGAAAGTTCCCCCAACATATCCCCCTCTTGTCAACCCCTCCCCCAACCAAAAAATCCCCCTGAAAACATCTGTACACTTCCCAATAACCATTACTATATGTAAGCACTGGTAAAAGTTTGTAACTTGTAGCCCCTCCCACGGGGACTGTGGGGGAGTAAGTCGTCCCCGAAGACATAGTTATAAGGTTTTTTTGATTACGCTGAATAAAATGGCTATCTCAGAATTTTGATCCGTTGACTTTGGGAAAACAATTAGCGTGGGAGGGGGCCTAGGTGCCCTCCAATTTTTTGGTCACTTAAAAAGGGCACTAGAAATTTTCATTTCCGTTAGAATGAGACCTCTAGCCAAGATTCTAGGACCACTGGGTCGATACGATCACCCCTGGGGAAAAAAACAAACAAAAAAAAACAACAAAAAACAAACAAGTAAACACGCATCCGTGATCTGCCTTCTGGCAAAAAATGCAAAATTCCACATTTTGTAGATAGAAGCTTGAAACTTCTACAATATGGTTCTCTGATACGCTGAATCTGATGGTGTGATTTTCTTTAAGATTCTATGACTTTTAGGGGGTGTTTCCCCCTATTTTCTAAAATAATGCAAATTTTCTCAGGCTCGTAACTTTTGATGGGTAAGACTAAACTTGATGAAACTTATATATTTAAAATCAGCATTAAAATTCGATTCTTTTGATGTAGCTATTGGTATCGAAATTCCGTTTTTTAGAGTTTTGGTTTCTATTGAGCCGGTCGCTTTGAGTAAGCCGGTCTATTGAGTAAGTCGCTCCTTACTACAGTTCGTTACCACGAACTGTTTGATTCAACTTAAAGATTCGATTTAAATAGTTAAATTTGAGAAAAGCAAAAATGACTTAGAATTACAATACATATTGAATGTCAATTCTACAATACATATTTGATGTCTATAGATAAATAGGTGCTATTTAACGAATCGTCGGTAAACACGCCATCTTCAATATTACGTAGGTGAAAGCATTATGTAGGTATCCTAAGGTCAATGGTTCATACTCGATGTAAAGTACCGTTTATTGAATGTTCGACTGTTCGTGTTTTGTATATAATATATTGACATGAAGTTTTATTGCTAGTTTATTTCTTTATATTTTTTTCCTTTTACTGGTTGTTACTCCGCATGTTGTATGCTACAAATAAAATTCACTCACTCATTCGTAGTAGTTTAAGTAGCTTAACACTGCGACTTATCCCTTCTTTTTTTTAAAATTTTTCAGCTTGAGGGAGGGGGTGGAGCATTTTACATTAACCGCAGAATTTCACACGACCCCACACAAATTTATTCATACAGTCATAATGTTCGGTTTCAATAATCAATTTAGCTTAATGATTCGATCTAAATAATTATATTAAAAATTATTAATTATTATTAAATATAATTATTATTATTATATTATTATTATTATAATAATAATAATTATTATTATTATTATATTATTATTATATTATTATTATTATTAATTATAATTATAATTATTATTAAAAATAATTATATTAATTATATATTTAAAACAAGCAAAAACGCATATTTATTGTCAATATGTTATAATACATATAGATGCTATATTTGAAAATAAAAAAAAACTGTATAATTAAAGAATTTGTTATTTATAAAATTTGCAAGCAGAATAAATAAAAAAACAAATATAAATATTACATTTACATTAATTATTTAAAATAAATAAATACATTCAATTTATAGACGGTAAAAATATACCAGTGGCATTCGTTTTTAATATTTTCTTTAATTTAATTTAAAATCATATTTTAAATTTTCTCAGATTTCCTAAGAGATTTCGATAAAACTTACCAACCAGAATTCGTAAAGCGACAATGCGCTTAATCAGTATAAACTTAAACGATGTAAAAAATCAGGAAAAACGGTCAATAAAGTAGGGCGTGACTTAACAGCATAAGAAGACGTGGCTTCCCTGTGAATGTGCAGTTGTCTTTGGAAATCAAACAAATTATTGACTGTTGAATTATTACAGACAAAAAGTGTTGTCAAATCCAACTGATTTTGCTTAAACTTTGCTTAATTTTTGCAACCAAGTTTCGCTTAATATTTTTCATGGTTCGACGTGCAAACACAAACAAGAACGTAGTAGTGCCATAAAAAACTTAATAATTTTTTGGTTAATAATAGTTTTGGGTCTAGAGGAAAAATACTTTTATACCCATGTACTTGGGACTTTATTTAATACATCTTTTGTCAAAACATGGCTTAATACTGGAAAAAACTTACATTTTCAAGTTCACTATGGCTAATAACTAGAATCGCTTCACCACAATCAGATAATCCAGCACGCCCAGCTCTCCCAGACATTTGCTGATACCTTGCTTTACTTATCAGCTCTTTCCCGATATAAGGTGCACGGATGATAACCTAAAGTTGAAAACTAAACGTCAACTTAATGTGGTTAACTTAACTTAAAGGTCAACTTAACATGGTGAACATCAGAAAAACCCTGAGCCTAAAATGAAAAAAACATCGTATCTCCAATGGGTAAATGAAATTTCGATTTATTCAGACATAGCTTTTATGTTAGCTTTTATTAGCTTACATTATTATTAGCTAGTATTTCCAGATACTATTCCTGAACCCAAAATGAAAAATACATTGTATCTCCAAAGCGGTAAGTAAAATTTTTATTCTTTTAGACATAGCTTTTATGCAACTTACATTATTGTTAGCTTATTATTTGCTTAAATTAGCTTTTATGTTTTATGTTAGCTTTTATCGATCTTATAAAGTAATTTAACTATTTATAAGATCGTTTAATAGTGTTAATAGTGTTTATAAATTAATTAATAAATATTATAAATTAATAAATTAATTAAATCTTATAAATTAATTTAAATTAAAAATCGACTCGACGATTTTGACGAGTTCTTGATATTATTCCTCAGCCTGAAATAAAAAAAAAATCGTATCTCCAATGGGGTAAATTCAAATTCAAATTCACTTTATTTTGCCTTAATATTCTTGTCAATTACAGAAATAGCAGCGGAGGTAAAAAAAAAAAAATTAAAACACATACAAAATTAAATTATTCACACATGGTTTATTAACAATTATTTTCCAAGTCAACATTATAATGATTTACTAAGTACGGACCAAATGAATTCAAGGACCGCTCGGATGAGTGGATCGGCGGTTGTCTTAGCTTTGCATCGTTTTTTGTTCTCTCTCTGAGCCTAGTGGAATGTTGAGTTTGGCGTGTCTCAAAACCCGGAAGAAGATCACGGTGTGTTTCCGAGTCAAGGATTTTTCGACCAAATTCACTACCAATTTATGGCTTCTCTCTTTAAGGGACTCCAACTTCACAACTTTGAGGCTCGTCTCGTAGTCAACATAACGACCTCCCAATATTATTTTGCAGGCTCTTTTTTGCAATCTTTCTAATTTGTCACTTTGGTCGATGGTCAGCGCGCTGTGCCACACTGGGCAAGCATATTCTGTGAGTGGTCTAATGTAAGATTTGTAGCACACAACCATGATCTGAGTTGTCATGCAAGACGGAGAAGCTAGGCGAAAGATGTTAAGAGGTAGCCGGTTTTAGAGACAATTGACGATACATGGGTATTCCATTTGAGGTCGAAGTCTAGGTGGACACCTAGAATCTTCATCGATTTTACAGCTTTTGGTCCATTGCATGGCGGGTATGGAACTGGCCATTTAAGGCCAGTTCCAGACATAGCTTTTATGTTAGCTTTTATTAGCCTATATTATTATTAGCTTATTATTTGCTTACATTAGCTTTTACGTTAGTTTTTCTTTATCTCATAAATTAAAGTGTTCGACGATTTTGACAAGTTCTTGATGTTATTCCTGAGCCTAAAATGAAAACAAAACAACATCGTATCTCCAATGGGATAAATGAAATTTTCATTTCTTCAGGCATAGCTTTTATGTTTAGGAGAAAAGCAGAGAAGTCCTTTAATCTTGTCTCTTACTAGAATTAAATAAAAAACAGTTTTCTTTAAATGAAAGTAAACCCACTCACGGTAACGGAGAATTGAACCATACTTTTCGAACTCTTTGAAAAAAAATTTAAATTCAGGCCTGACGATGACGTTTGTGATCGTTTTATGATCGTCAATAATCATTGACGATTATTGCTTGTAATTCACATCTTATAGCCTGAATTTCCAGAGCTTGGGTGGGGGTATTAAATAGGGGGTAATCCCCTTCATATGCGTAATAATTTCTGTTCGTTTTATTCCCAAAGTCACCCGATCAATATTCTGAGATAGCTATTTTGTTCAACATAGCCGAAAAATCTAGTAACAATGTCTTTGAGTATGACTTAATCGGGGGAAGGGCTGCAAGTTATAAACTTTGCCCATCGTTTACACATAGTAGTGGTTATTAGGAAGAACACAGAGGTTTTTCTGGGGGAGCCAATTTCCAGAGCTTGAACGAAATTTTATTATGTTGAGTAGTCAGGCTGCCTGTACATGGTATTTAAGTTACATCTATGTGAGAGACAGCACAATCATAAAGTACTGAATGTGCTGTTTGTTAGAAGTAGGAACACAAACTCGAGAAAATTTAAGAGGGGGGCAAGGATTTTTCTTCTTTTTTTAAGTGAAGGTACATGGAAAGGGTATTTTTCAGGCAAAAAGAAGTGGATGGATTCTATCTGTGAGAACACCTCATCAGAAACGCAAAATGGGGAATGGGAATATTCCCCACCCCTCTAGGTATTGAGAAACGTTATTTTTCGTGTTTTAATAAAGAAATGAAAGAACTACCCCACATGAGATTTGATAAATACCCTTTCCATAAACCTTCATTAAAAAAGTGAATAAAAATCCTTGCCCCCTCCTAAATTTTCACGAATTTGTGCCCCTGCTACAAATAAACTTAGATAGGCTAGTAATCCTCCCCTTAAGTTAATGATCAGAGTTTAAAAGGAGAGCACGGGCAACTGATCTTCCACCATCGTTACTGAAGGAGAGAGCAAGTTTACAAGTACGCTGCATCCACGATTTCTAAGTGTTATGTTCTAACAGCGAAATCTTTGATTTGGTTTCTTTTTTCGTCTTTTTCTTCTATTTTGTTCTAGTTCATTTGCTACATGCTTGTTGTTTTTTTTTTTTTTTTGTCGCGTGTGTCATCTTCATTATATTTTTCCGTTTGCTCATCTTTTGATGAAAACGGAGAACAAATCTCACTCGTGGGTAATTTCTTAGACCACATTGCCTTTCCATTTACGAAAATTTAAGAAAATTTTAGGAGAGTAAAGCGGATTTAATTTAAATCTAGCAGTGAACAAAACGTACTAAAAACTTACTAAAAACAAACACAAAAAAAACATTAATTAATAGAAAAAATCTGAATATTTCAACGAATGTTTTTTGTGTTTTTAATTTTTTCTTTTTAATGATTGAAATTATTTTGTTTTCTCTGTTGTCCAAAAATGCTTTTTGGTTGTGTTCGTCTTTAGTACGTTTTGTTAACTGCTTGATTTAAATTAAACCTTTTTTCCCTCTTAAATCTTCTTAAATTCTCGTAAATCTTACTCATTCATATATCAAAAAATGGTAAGTGATCTTACTCTTCTCGCTGGCAGATTAACCCCAGCAGCAAGTGTTGAAGTACAGCACAAGCAACATAGTACACCAGCTAGGTAAGCCTCTTCAATGAGTTTTCTTTCATCCACAGTAAGTCCAGAATGATGGTAAGATATGCCAAAAGGTATTGTCTTCTTAAGTATATGGCATATTTCTCCTGCTTCTAAAATAAGAGCTTCTACGAGTGCTTTCTTTTCAGCTTTCTTGTGTGACAGTAGTGACCTAGAAATAAATGTGCTTTGTGAAAGGATTTGGATAAAAGAGCGACCCGGCTCAGTAGTAACCGAAACTCTAAAAAACGTAATTTTGATACCAATATATACCTCAAAAGAATCGGATTTTTATGCTTATTTTAAATACAAGTTTAGTCTTACCCATCAAAAGTTACGAGCCTGAGAAAATATGAAAGGCACTTTCCCCTCCTCAAACCCCGCTCTTTACGCTCAAGTTTGTCTCACAACTCTATTTTTTAAAACAATAAAAAATTTAGCGTAAAGAGCGGGGCGTTGAAGATGGGACGTCTCCTTTCATATACAGGATAATTTCTGTTCGTTTTAAGTTTTAATGTTACTTCTTACTTTCAGTTAAAAAAACTTGTTTTTTTTTATTTAATTACTCTCCAGATCAATCTTTTTTCATTTTCGAGTGGTTTTAGACCAAAAATATATGTTCAGATAGTTCTTCTTGGTCGCTACGTATACCACTTATGGTTGTTAGTAACTTTTGAGATCACAGCGCTTCTTCTGCACTTTTTGGTTGGTTTTGGAGCAAGATTTCATGTTCTGCTTGTTCTTTTTAAGTCGTTGAGTTGACCATTTAAGGTAGTTAGTTACTCTCAAGATCATATCTTATTTCCTTTTCAGGTAGCTTTAAACCACAATTATACATTCTGATTGTTTTTTGGGTGTAAATTTTGACTATTTATGCTTGTTAGTTGCTTCCCAGAGCAGATCCTTTTTCTGTTTCAGATAGTTCTAAGACAAATTAGGCCAAATCTCGACAGTAAAAATTTTATTCAAAATATTTGTAGTTTTTTTATTTCCCAGATTTTCTTCAGATTCATCATTAAATTCAAGTTCAATAAAATAAAAATAGACAATCCTTCGTAATTTCCCTCGGTGAGTTACATGTTCCAGAAAACAGGGTATAAAAAATGGATAAAATTTAAAAAAAAACGATAATTTATATCGTGCCCAATGACCGATATTTTTTTCCTACCGACTGGCTATTTGCTTATTAGTTGTTCTTACCGTTTTCAGGGTAATTCATTCATTTTTAGACAATAAGACACTACCAAAACACTACCAATTTTTTTCCAACATACAGTTGCAAATATAGTCTAATTTTTTGCAGGTTTGGTAGGAATTTAGCGATTATATAAATCTGTTTAGTAACTGTATTTTAACACACACACATGTCATCATCTTCTGGAAAAACCCGAGTAATATCAAGACGGTTCGACCATTTGGCCTTACAAATGAATCTTCTCAAGTTCCTTTTTTTCTTGGTTTTCAATTGTGAAGATCAAAATTGAAAAAAAAACACAAGTACTTTGTTTAACGACCAGAAAATGATCACAAAATCAAAACTTTAAAAAATCTATATATTTTGTAGTGGAGGAGGGGGTAGTAGCTTTTCTTTCAGAAGATTTTCTGAAGTTGGGCTGTTAGAAACTGTTTTTTTTCTGTATAGGTGCTTGATTACTTTCGACTTCTTCTCTTGGGCGTTCAATAAAAGTAGTCCATTCAACATGGTTGAATAGTTGAAAGATCTTTCTTTTCCAGTCCCAATTTAAGCTGATTTCTGGCTTCTTACAACACCTTATCGGTAGCTTTAAAAAACAAAAAAAAGATCGCCATGAAGGGTTCGATTCCTAATATTCCGTATGTAATAGGGTCGATTGAAGGCCAGAACTCAAGTCATTTCACAACCAAGTCAACTATCAAAAATACAGCAGGCAAGCGTTAAAACAAGATGCTGTAGCTCCGTGTTAACTTGATAGAACACCGATTCTATTCGCTATAACTTCTGTGTGGAATATGTGAAAAGTTTGGAGCCATCTAAAAGAAATGACATTCTGTTTTCAAAATCATTGCTTGAGCAGTTTTGCAATACCATTGCTTACTTTGTACTTCTGGCGAGAATCAGGCGTTTCCACCTAGCCCAGTATCAAGGATCTTCAAGACCTGTTTGAACCACGTAGTGTGGTCTACTGCCAGCTGCTTTGCAAATGGGAGCCATTGAGTTGTCCATCTATGACCAAACTTTCCGAACCACTCGATAGGTTCAAGGTCTAGCTTGACCAAGTTCCACCAGCTTTTCCGCGGTCCTCTTTGACGTCTCTTCCATGAGTTATGTGGCTCAGCTAGAAGGATTCGGCGAGGCAAGTACTATGTTGGCCTCCGTAAGATATGGCCCAACCATTTCAGTCGAAGCTCCTTGATCACGATGACAACCCATCTCTTGATACTACAGGTTCATCGTTTATCCATGCTAGATATGTAATCATTTCGATTTAACTTGAGGAGGTTACGCAAACACTTAAGCTCAAACACCTTCAGTGCATTTTCATGTAGTCGCTTTACTGACCAAGTTTCGCATCCATAAAGGAGGATTGTTCGAACCAAAGCCAGACAGACTCAAACTTTAGTTATTACACTTATTTCACGCCGGTTCCACAATGGTTTTCTAAGGGAAGCGAAGACCGTCTGAGCTTTCTGCAATCGCTGTTGAATATCGGCGTCAGAAGATCCATCAGTACAAAGCTGGGAGCCAAGGGACGTGAAGCTGTTAACCTGATTTAACTGTACTGACTTTCATATCAGTGCAATTGTATTGCTTTATCGTTCTAGTGCCAGCAGGAGCAATCAACAAACAACAGCTTGGATTGTCTGAGAAACTCAACTTGGGAACGCTAGATTTCTTCTTAATTTCTTTTCAGTACTCATTTCGAGAAATCCAGCCACGGGAAAAGTGATAAACTATTATGATCAAATGTGAGCAATTTTTACCAAATTTATCAAGATCCTTTCTTAAAGCATTGTGCTTGAGGTGAATAGAACATTTTTCAACGTTAAGTAGTTCTGCACTCCCACTTAATTTCTGTTTTTCAAAATCTAGATTTGAAAACAACTTGTAGTTGAGGTTCAATCCATTACTGCTCACTGTAAGCGGCTTTGAAAGGGATAAACCGCAAACGTCAATTATGTCATGTCTTACAGTCCTTACATCCTCAGATGTTGCATGACCGTTAATGCTCGATTTTGAATGTCTTTTCGTAAAACACTGCTCTTTTTATGCCTTAAAACTAGACTAGACTGCTCAATACTAGAATTAGATTCAGACTTGTTGCTTATGCTCAGAATTATTAGTTTCATCAAACTAAATAACATAATAGCACTGCCCAACCTCGTCTGAAGTCACCAGTCGAAAGTACAGCCCAAGAGCTTTGATCAGCAGTTATGCGAAGTTTAACCGTCCAATCAAGGAATTTTGCTCGAATACCAGAATGAACACATTCGACCATTTTCAAAGCCCAAATAAGCTCTACTTTTACACAGCTGTGCAGGGTAAAATACTGCTCTTTTTATGCCTTAAAACGCTGCCCAAGACTAGAATTGGACGCGGACCTACAGTTTATGCTCAGAATTATTGGTTTCATCAAAATAAATAATATAATAGCTGTACCCAACCTCGTCTGAATTCATCTGCCGAAAGTACAGCCCAAGAGCTTTGATCAGCATTTATGCAAACTTTAACCGTCCAATTGAGAAATTTGGCTCGACTTAAGAAATTTGACAAAACTTATCTCCTGTCCCATCAGCTGAAATACCAGAATGATCAGATTCGACCATTTTCAATGCACACATAAGCTCTGCTTTTACACAGCTCTGCAGCGTAAAATGCTGCTCTTTTTATGCCTCAAAACGCTGCTCAAGACTAGAATTGGATTTGGACCAGTAGTTTATGCTCAGAATTATTGGTTTCATCAAAACAAATAATATAATAGCTGTACACAACCTCGACTGAATTCATCTGCCGAAAGTACAGCCCAAGAGCTGTTCTCGTTTTTTTTTTCAGGGTTACCATATTGAATAAATCTAATTAATATAGTCGTAATAATATAGTAGAAATAGCAATAAAACAAGTAGTATCATCTCCCAAAAGACATGGACTGAATCATTTTAAAAGACCTTTAGCACAGGGGCACCAAGTCACATTTATAGAGAGGCTAGCTGGGAGAATCATTTTTTCTACTGAAGATACAAAAAACATTCAAACCTGGAGGGGGAAATCCTCCCACATCACCTAGGATCCCTTAGATTAGCTTCTTTTCAATTGGTTATCAGGGAAATTTGACAAAATAAGGGTATTTAAAGTCAAAATGATATTATTAATTATACAAATACCTTGGCAGAACGTGCAAAAGAAGGTCTGCAACACATTCGGCATTTCTTTTCGTAGCACAAAAAACTAAACAATTTTGTTTCGGCACAACCTCTGCTACTAAAATTCCAAAAGCATCTGGATCATGCCGCTTCTGCGCATCTGTATACTAGAAGAAAAACTGAATCAGAACAGCATACTATTACCTCTTTAAGTTTTGGCATCATGAAATCAGAGACACATAAAGTATCGTCCTGAATTTTTTCAGGTTACGGTTTCAGGTTCAGGTCTAACACATTAGATTTATGAAAAAATAGTGGCCAGAGTTGGTATAGAATATGATACACATCATACAGGCATATACCGTGGGAATTTTTTTTTAAGAAAGGGGGGAGGGCTTAATAACAAGAATATTTTGGCAGGGGGAATAATAAAAAAGTGAATTGATAGTTGGAGTAAGAAGAGTCAAGAAATTCAAGAACATTTGGAACTCAAGGGGGAGAGATGAGACTTGTCCTACGTACTTCCCTGACTCAATGTTGTGTAAAATTTTAAGTAAGTAATGTAAGTTAAAACGGGTTTAACGTGTTAAAAGCATAAAAAACAGGCTTAGCAACAACATATGCATAAAGAAATCGAATTTTTATAAAGAGTGCAAATATATAGACTTTGTTAAACTTGAAGATACCAAGTACCTTACAGAAGAAACAGAAGTACAGAATTCCAAGATGATAGTTACAAAACCGGAAAAAGTGAACGCGGATACGTTTTTATCATTTTGGGTCAAACACTTCAAAAATGGAACAATGAAAAATGCATGAGGTGCAAACTTTGAATTATAAATTATCTCAAGTGTTTGTTTATCAAAATGACCTTTCACCTTGACTAGTAGGCCATATGTTTTCTTAAGTTTACCAAATACAGGTTATAACACCAACTCCTGCGTAACTTTAATTGACGGACCAAAAGGCAACCTAAGGTGCCTACAGTGCGGCCCATGGGAGAATTCTTTGGGAAGGCTGAGAATATTTGTCCGGTTTTCGAAAAAGGGGGAAAACATCCGTCACAAGGCGAAAGATCTCCATGAAACTAGTAAAACCGATCTCCAGGAGAAAGATCTCCAGTAAAACCTGTTACAGTGGTTTCAAGTCCTTAACTACAAAATCGTGAGTTTGCATTTTCCTAGAAGAATGATTACGGAAAGTGATCATTTTCTCACGGTGATCATAATGGACCAATGGTCCTAAAAAAAACACAGAAAAGATGATTCGAACAGAAATTAAATTTCAGTGTCTTTTTCAACTTAAAGAAAAGACTGTGCCTCAACAAAATGGAGTTTTCTACCATTTTGTGGCATAAAGAAACAACTTTGCCAAGGAGAGCGAAAAAAAAAATATCGATTGATATTTCCAAGATAGCAAATCGGCTTATATAATAGAAAATCAACGACTTTGCCAGTTTCAGAGGCAGTGGTGGGTGGCGCAGTGCTAGGGGTGGCGCTTTCGTTGCTAAGGTAATGAGAGTGGTCAAACATGGGTCTGAAGCATGGGCACTCCAAAAAACGGAGAAAGATTTGATAGATATTTTCCAGAGAAATAGCCTACGAATTTTTTTGGGTACCCGATTGACTGAGCATGTTTCAAACAGTAGGTTGTGCAAAAGGTATGGTTCAATCCCGCTTTCTAGGGCTATGTCTGAGACTGAGGGCTAGGGCTATGGCTAGGGCTGAGATAAACGTTGAGATGGCCAGAGTACATTCTACGGATAATGGATGAGGTTGCCAAAGATTACCCTTTTCGGCCAACCGTCTAGGACTAAACAGAAGCAGGTCGTCCTCGGGTGGGGTGGGAAGATGTCGTAAAAAAAGATTCAAGGAAAATGGGAGCTTCCTGGGAGGATGTAACTAGGAAGGCTAAGAATAGATTGGGATGGAGGTGGAGCTAGCTTAGCTGTGTTGGTCTCAGTCAGCTTGGTGCTGCAGTGCGTCGCTAGTAGAAGCATCAGCATTATAATTCAGATAGCGGTGTAAGCTACTCCCGTACCAGTACTCTTAAACGTATCTATTCGAAAGTCATAGAATATTGGGAGAGGGTTTATTTGAACAAAAATTAAAACATCTGGTCGTGTTTTTAAGCAGCAAAATAGAAAAGGCCAAACCAAAGTGCCATTTCCCCCATTTTTAAGGAAATAAGTTCTTATCAATTTTACAGTAGCCTGAGGAAACGAGAGTACTTTCATAATTGTGTCTCTTTTACAACCAGCAGTAAAACTAAAGTCAATTTTTCAGTATCCGGGTCGGGTCTCTTTAGATCTAAATTAAATAAAAAAAACTTTTTTTAACTGAAAGTAAGGAGCGACACAAACTTAAAACGAACAGAAATTACTCCGTATATGAAATGGGTTGTCCCCTCCGCAATCCCTCGCTCTTTACGCTAAAGTTTTTAATTGTTTTAAAAAGTAGAACTGTGGCAAAGAGTCAAACTTTAGCGTAAAGAACGAGGGATTGCGGAGGGGACAACCCATTTCATATACGGAGTAATTTCTGTTCGTTTTATGTTTTAATGTCGCTCCTTACTTTCAGTTAAAATAAAATCGTTTCTTTTTTAATTTAATTTCTGAACGTTTTTGAATTAATGCAAGTTTGATTTTGGCTCTCCGTACATAAATTATTAAAATGAAATTTGCACAATAATTATTTTTTTGGCTAAATGGCTTCCTCTTAGTTTTGATCAGACGATTTTGAGAAATAAGGGGTGGGGAAGGAGTCCTAGTTGCCCTCCAATTTTTCGGTTACTTAAAAAGGCAACTAGAACTTTTAATTTTTAACGAAAGTTTTTATTAGTAAAAAACATAAGTAACTTAAGAATTAACTTACGTAACACGTTTTTATATTCTTATATTTTTGATTATATATATGAGGGGGTTTGTCCCCTCGTTAATACCCCGCTCTTCACACTAAATCTTAAGTTTTGTCCCAATTCTTTAAGAATGACCCCTGAATCAGAAAGGCCGTAGAATAAATAGCTGAAATTACTAAAAATACTTTAGCATAAAGAGCGAAGTATTTATCTCCTCCTAAATGCCTCGCTCTTTATGCTAAAATATTGTTAGAACCCCTCATATGCGTAATAATCTCTGTTCGTTTTAAGTTTTAATGCTACTCCTTACTTTCAATTGAAAAAACTTTTTCATGTTTATATTTTCTTCGTTTTTTTTAATAACAATGCTAGAAAATCCTGCACCCTTTTCATTGAATTTCTCTTCCCCCATGACATATTTCTCCAAGGAAAGATCCTCCCACCTAGCCCCCTCCCCTCAACCCCACACCCAAACCAAAAAAATCCCCCTGAAAACGTCGGTACACTTCCCAATAACCATTACTGTATGTAAACATTGGTCAAAGTTTGTAACTTGCAGCCCCTCCCCCAGGGACTGTGTGGGAGTAAGTCATCCACAAAGACATAGTTATTATGGTTTTCGACTACGTGGAACAAAATGGCTATCTCAAAATTTTGATCCATTGACTTTGGGGAAAAATAAGCGTGGGAGGGGGCCTAGTGCCCTCCAATTTTTTGGTCACTTCAAACGGGCACCAGAACTTTTCATTTCCGTTAGAATGAGCCCTCTTGCAACACTCTAGGACCACTTGGTCGATACGATGACCCCTGGAAAGAAAAACAACAAACAAACAAACAAATAAACAAGCACCCGTGATCTGTCTTCTGGCAAAAAATACGAAATTCCACATTTTTGTAGATTGAACCTTGAGATTTTTTCTATAGGGTTCTCTGATACGCTGAATGCGACGGTGTGATTTTCGTTAATATCCTATGACTTTTAGAGGGTGTTTTCTCCTATTTTCCAAAATAAGGCAAATTTTCTCAGGCTCGTAACTTTTGATGACAAAGACCAAATTTGATTAAACTTATATATTTAAAATCAGCATAAAAATCTAATTCTTTTGTATATCTCTTAGTATCGAAGTTCCGTTTTTTAGAGTTTCGTTTACTATTGAGCCGGGTCGCTCCTTGCTACAGTTCGTTACCACGAACTGTTTGATTCGGCAAAGTAACTTACTAATCTTGAAGTAAACGTGATAGAGCTAAACGAGCTTCAGTTGAACAAGAATACACGGAAAAAGGTCAAGTTGAAAAGATTTCAAGTAAACGGGGATTCAGTTAGACGCACATCATTGGTGGTACCTAAAAAGACGTATACTGATGTGCCAATTCCGGTACTCAGGATGAGCCTCCACTATGTCTCAAGTGGGGCCATTACCTGCTAAATCTGTCCTCCAAGGTCTCTAATTGTCTCTTAGTCGGCCACTGCGTACATATTCCACTCCGAGATGAGACTCTTCTAAAAGACTCACTTGTCATGTTTTTTGGCCTTCCTTGGTGACGGGTGCCTTCCGATTACCAGATCAGGAGCATATTTTTGATAGCCTAAGATTTGACATGCATCGGATTCCTTGAGATATTAACTTCCTCCCCCCTCAAGAACCAACCATATTAAGTCGTAAGAATCGAACATTTATTGTAGCTCAAAAGTGTCTAAGATTGATCCACGTCATCTATTACACGCATTGGCTTTCAAGTGGCACAGAAATTAGGGGGCTGCCTTTCAGACTTTTGAGTCACAAAGTTAGCAAACTTCTAGCTAATTTTATATCCAAGGGAGAACCGAACAAAATTTCTCGCCAGAACAGAATAAATTAAAATGCAGAAAAACGGATACAATATTAAAAAAAAGTACTAAAAAACTAATTTTTCTTGATAATAAAGATCCGTATGTTTCGGCTGTACATCCAGAGTCCTTTATCGATGAAAAAAAAACTGAATTAAACTAAACAAACAAGGAAAAGAGAAAAGCAAAGCAAAAATACGAATCAAAAATAAGCTCACATCTTAGCAATGCCAAATATGACAAATGTTTACCAAATTCAAATAGCCACAATTCTGGTTATTGGCTATTCACGAATCTGTCGATTTGAATTGATAAACATTTTGTAAAATCAGACATTGTCAAGATGCGGGTTTTCCCCCTCTGTTTTTTTTTCATTTTCCTGATATATTCTGTTTGATTTAGTTTAGTTTTTTTTGTTGATAAACGCTTCTGGACGTTGTGTAGAAATGTTCGGACCATCATTAATTATTATTAAGAGTTCTTTGTTTTTGGTCTTTCACTTATTTAAGATAGTATGCATTTTTCTCTATATTTTATTTTTATTTTTTATTTTTGAGGACAACCAGTCTGAGAGCCGAAGCCTCGATTATAGTATAGACCTACAAAATACAGCGGAAAGCGCAACAATTATAATTATCGTTCGTATATAGCACAACAATTCACATCGATTTTCAGCAAAAACACGCATATTCTTATCTATCAAGGCGTCCCTTTTAGCGACATGAAAAAAAACCTCTCATTATGGTATATCTATCAGTTCCTATTAACAATAAAGTTGTCATTGTTTTTATCGAAATTAGTTTAACTTAGACCATAGTTGCTTCTTTGCCACTAAAGACAGCCATTGTATCAAGAAAGAACCGTCAGTCATCCCTCATATGTTCTGCAACTTAGGCGCCTTCTCCATGAGACTGGAAAACTATATGAATGCAGGACCGAATTGAATAGGTGGGGGCCCGACTGGATTTTTTTTTTATTCGGACCCTCTATATGTATTATTTAAATAAAATATATCTGTATAGTAGTTTACGTAGGTAATGTAGTTAACGTACATAGTGCAAAGTCTCTCTAATTTAGGGCTTTCACGATTAAATAAATTCAACATGAACTTTTGCGGATTTCAATTTTCTATATTATAAAGTATATATTACAAATACAGAAGAGAGAATAATGCTGACTTTTTTCCCAAGACAGGGTGGATCAACAAAATCTATTTGAATATTTTGGCCCTATATCTAAGGGCCATCTTCAGCAAAGAAAGTAATAAACAATAACAAACTTACAATAAAAGTTCTCGGTTAAAAATTCATTTTTTAAGAAAAGTCTTGGCATCGTTAATACTTAACGAAAAGTTCAGCCAAGACTGTGTGATAAAAATTAACATTTTACAAGCTAAAAAGGTTCATTCATTTCACTAATTGTATTTATTAAAATTGGAATAATTTCTTATTGGGATATTTGCCTTCTCTGCAGCTAATCTTGTAGTTCTTTTGGGATTGGGTTTGTTTTTATTCGTTCCTATTTTTGTTTTATTTTGAATTAGATTATTTTCTATAATTAATTTTATGTAGCCAAGTCTCTATTTAGGGATGTATTATTATTTAAGTTTTGTTTGATTTCGATTGCCTCGCGAGCAGTTTGTTTGATTCCTAGGTCATTGCTAATTAGAATTGGTTCGTCAAATAGAACATAATGGTTTGAATTTTCAAAAATATTATTGCTTAAAGCTGAATCGAAAGATATGGAGTGATTTTTGGATTTTAATGCTTTTTCAACACTTTCTTTGTGTTGCTGTAATCTTGTTCCTAAATTTTGGTGGATTCGACCTATGTAATAATTTCCACACCTACATGGTATTTTATACACCCCTCTTAGACGAGTAACTGGGGTTTTATCCTTACCAGAATTGTTAAATTACTTGTGAATACAACACGTGAATTGTATTCTTACCAGAATTGAGAATATTCATTATAATAATATTACTTGTGAATACAACACGTAAATTGTTTTTCAAACAAACTTTTTTCAGTTTTGAAGTAATTTTCGGAATATAAGGTAAGTAAATCGTGCTTGGGGGTTTATTCGAATCGTTTACTAGTGTGGGATTTAAGGCTTAAAAGAATGCAGCTTTAATCTTTGAGCAATGACAGTATTTATGAGAGAAATTGGGTACCCGTTGCCCAACAAAATTAATTATAGAAAATAATCTAAATAAGAATAAAACAAAAATAGGAACGAATAAAAGAAAGCCCAATCCCAAAAGAACTACAGGATTAGCTGCAGAGAAGGCAACTATCGCTATAAGAAATTATTCCAATTCTTAATAAATACAGTTAGTGAAATGAATGAACCTTTTTAGCATTTAAAATGTTGCTTGTAAATGCTTTTATCACACAGTTTTGGCTGAACTTTCAAACAGTTCGTGGTAACGAACTGTAGTAAGCAGCGACCCGGCTCAATAGTAACCAAAACTCTAAAAAATGGAATTTTTATACCAACAGCTACATAAAAAAAATCGCATTTTAATGCTGATTATAAATATATAAGTTTCATCAACTTTAGTTTTACCCATCGAAAGTTGCAAGCCTGAGAAAATTTGTCCTATTTTAGAAAATAGGGGGAAACATCCCCTAAAAGTCATAGAATCTTAACGAAAATCACACCATCAGATTCAGCATATCAGAGAACATTGTTGTAGAAGTTTCAAGCTGTTATCTACAAAAATGTGGAATTTTGAATTTTTTAACAGAAGGCAGATCACGGATGCGTGTTTATTTGTTTGTTTGTTTGCTTTTTTTTCCCAGGGGCGATCGTATCGACCCTCTTGTCCTAGAATGATGCAAGAGGGCTAATTCTAACGGAAATGAAAAGTTCTAGTGCCCTTTTTAAGTGAACACAAAAATTGGAGGGCACCTAGGCCCCCTCCCACGCTAATTATTTTTCCAAAGTCAACGGATAAAAATTCTGAGATAGCCAATTTATTCAGCGTAGTCGAAAAACCTTATAACTATGTCTTTGGGAACGACTTACTCCCCCACAGTCCCCGTGGGAGGGGCTACAATTTACAAACTTTGACCGGTGCTTACATCTAGTAATGGTTATTCGGAAGTACAGACGTTTTCAGGGCGATTTTTCGGTTGAGGGGAGGGGTTGAGAAGAGGGGGACATGTTGGGGGAACTTTACATGGAGGAATTTGTCATGGGGGAAGAAAATTTCCATCCGGGAGCGCAAGATTTTCTAGCATTATTTAAAAAAACACAAGGAAAAAATAAATATGAAAAAGTTTTTTCAACTGGAAATAAGGAGCAGCATTAAAACTTAAAACGAACAGAAATTATTACGCATATGAGGGGCTTACCTCCTCCTAATACCTCGTTGTTTACGCTAAACGCTAAAGTTTTACGCTAAAGTTTTTTACTGTTTTAAAAAGAAGAGTTGAGAGAAAGAGTCAAACTTTAGTGTAAAGAGCGGGGCGTTGATGAGGAAGCAGCCCCTTTTATATACGAAGTAATTTCTGTTCGTTTTAAGTTTTAATGTCGCTCCTTACTTTCAGTTAAAAAAAACTTGTTTTTTTTTATTTAATTCGTTAAGAAGTAATGATGTTATGGCTATTTTTAAAAAAATGGATTTTTAACCGAGAACTTTTATTGTAAGTGTGTTATTGTTTATTATTTTCTTTGCTGAAGACGGCCCTTAAATAAAGGGCCGAAATATTTAAATAGGTTTTGTTGGTTCACTATCTTGGGAAAAAAGTCCTCATTATTCTCTCTTCTGTATTTGTATTATGGAAAGACAGTGTGGTCTTCGTCATTATTTATGTCACGCTTATGGGGATTCAGCTTTAAGCAATCATATTTTTGAAAATCCAAACCATTATGTTCTATTTGACGAAACAATTTTAATTAGCAATGACCTAGGAATCAAACAAACTGTCCGCGAGGCAATCGAAATCAAATGAAACTTATATAATAGTACATCCCTAAATAGAAACTTGGGTGAATACACACTCAACCCTATGTACACAAAATTTATTATAGAAAATAATCTAATTCAAAATAAAACAAAAAAAAGAACGAATAGAAAAAAGCCCAATCCCAAAAGAACTACAAAATTAGCTGCAGAGAAGGCAAATATCGCAATGAGAAATTATTCCAATTTTTAATAAATACAGTTAGTGAAATGAATTAGCCTTTTTAGTTTGTAAAATGTTAGCTTTTATCACACAGTCTCGGCTGAACTTTCGAACAGTTCGTGGTAACGAGCGACAGGGTTGTAAGAAGTGACCCGGCTCAATAGTAACCAAATCTCTACAAAATAGAATTTTGATACCAATAGTTACATCAAAAGAATCGCATTTAAATGCTGATTTTAAATATATAAGTTTCATCAAGATGAGTTATACCCATCAAAAGTTACGAGCCTGAGAAAATTTGCCTCATTTTAGAAAATGAGAAACTCATTTTACCCCATAAAAGTTATACAAACTTAATGAAAATCACACCATCAGATTCAGCGTATCAGAGAACCTTAATGGAGAAGTTTCAAGCTCCTATCTGCAAAAATGTGGATTTTCGCATTTTTTGCCAGAAGACAGATCATGGATGCGTGTTTATTTGTTTTTTTGTTGTTGTTTTTTTTCCCAGAGGTGATCGTATCGACTGAGTGGTCCTAGCATGTCGCAAGAGGGCTCATTCTAACGGAAATTAAAAGTTCTAGTGCCCCTTTTTAGTGACCAAAATATTTGGAGGGAACCTAGGCCCCCTCCCACGGTCACTTTTTTCCAAAAGTCACCGGATCAATATTCTGAGATAGCCATTTTATTCACCATAGTCAAAGAACATAATAACTATGTCTTTAGGGACGACTTACTCCCCCGCAGTCCCAGTGGGAGGGGCTGCAAGTTACAAACTTTGACCTGTGTTTACATATAGTAATAGTTACTGGGAAGTGTACAGGCGTTTTCAGGTTTTTTTTTTGGCTTAGGGACGAGAGTTGAGGGGGGTTACGTTGGAGGATATTTTTATGGAGAAACTTCTCATGGGGGAAGAGAATTTCAATGAAGGGGGCGCAGGATTTTTTTTCTACTGAAAGTAAGAAGCAGCATTAAAACTTAAAACGAACAAAAATTATTACGCATATGAGGGGTTTACCTCCTTGTTATACCTCACTCTTTACACTAAAGTATTTTTAGTAATTTCAACTATTTATTCTACGACCTTTGTGATTCAGAGGTCATTCTTAAGGAATTGGGATAAAATTTAAGCTTTAGTGTAAAGAGCGAGGTATCGACGAGGGTTGAACCCCCTTCATATACACAATAAAAACATATGAATATAGAAGTTCGTTACGTAAGTTAATTCGTAAGTTACGTATATTTTTTATCAATGAAAACGTTTTTAAAAAATTAAAAGTTCTAGTTGCTTTTTTAAGTAATCGAAAAATTGGAGGGCAACTAGGCTCCCTCGCTCCTTTTTTTTATCAAAATCTTCCGATTAATTGCAATTAATTAATATTTTCAGGGCTTTTCCTCCTCAACGCCCTGCTCTTTACGCTAAAGTTTCTTACTGTTTTAAAAATAGAGTTAAGAGAAAGAGTCGAACTTCTACAAAAAAAAACTTCTACAAATTCTACAAAAAAATGGATTTTTAACCGAGAACTTTTATTGTAAGTGTGCTATGGTTTATTATTTTCTTTGCTGAAGACGGCCCTTAGATATAAAGCCGAAATATTCAAATAGTTTCTTTTTGGTTCGCTGTCTTGGGAAAAAAGTCCTCATTATTCTCTCTTCTGTATTTGTATTATGGAAAGGCAGTGTCGTCTTCGTCATTATTTACGTCACGCTTATGGGGAGCATTTGACCAAAGATATTATTCATTTTATTAGTTTAGGGAAAAAGACGCGAGCATTATCAATCAACAAGCGTTTCTGGAATCTTGCAGAAGGAATAAAATTATTCCTAAATCGCAAGGGCATAAGTTTCACTAAAACACTATACGAGAGTCACAGTTCACATATAAATTACAGCTAAAACCGTTGAATCATATTATTAAGGATAAAAAACACAGAAGATATGTAATTTCCTCAGAACAAAAATCACTCGAAAATTTTTAACCGAGAACTTTTATTGTAAGTGTGTAATTGCTTATTATTTTCTTGCTGAAGACGTCCCTTAGATATAGGGCCGAAATATTCAAACAGGTTTTGTTGGTTCACTGCCTTGGGAAAAAAGTCCTCATTATTCTCTCTTCTGTATTTGCATTATGGAAAGGCAGTGTGGTCTGCCGTCATTATAAAGAATATATTATATAACTAGCTGGATCCCTGCGGCTTCACCGCCGGGCCCCATTATGGCTCGCGGTAGGCTTCTATATATGGATTGTCATTGTCCCTTGTGTTCTAACCACAGACAGTGCTGGGACCCGGCGGCTTTGCCACCAGTCCCCGCGGGCCCCAGTATGGCACGCGACAGGCTTCTATATATGGATTCTCATTATCCCTTGCGTTCTGGGTCCTGGCAACGCTATGTCATTTTTGGATTGAATTGATGACGTAAATTGGTTTGATTTTCTGTTTTAAGGTTTTCGAATTGCTTTAATCCATTGTCAAAATATATAGAAATATTTGTGCAATCAACAGTTTTTACATTTTAAGCAATTTAATAATAAATTCTTTTTGACGTTAATTGACACTTGACAAATTTTCTTTGAGCAGCAAGCATTCTAAACTTCAACAATTTCTACTAAACTTCAAACTTTTGGCTTTCTGTTTTACGGTTTTCGAATTGCTTTAATCCATTGTCCCCCCCAAGCTCCCCCCCAAGCGCGTAAGTCGTTACGCGTCATATTAGTTACGCGCCATTGTAGTTGTGTCCCTGTGTCCCACCTGTGAATATATATATATATATATATATATATATATATATATATATATATATATATATATATATATATATATATATATATATACATATATATATATATCACCTCGGTATTGCTCGATTTGTCCCCAGCAATATAAATGACGATGAACTTCGCGCACTGATTCCTAAATGTGTCAGTTCAAGACAGATTGGCAACACCCACTCGTTTCGATTGAAATTTGAAACCAAAGTTGATCTTATGAATGCCATAAAAAATCCCCCAGTCATAGATTATGAGAGGATCAAACTGGCTGAGTATCTCTCCCTCCCGGTAAGATGTTTCAAGTGTCAAGCTTACGGACATATATGCAGTAGCTGCAAAAATGAAGCTATTTGCGCAGTCTGCGGTGACCATGGTCATTCAAGCTCCAAAACATCTCCTTGTCAAAGGCCCAAGAAGTGTGCATTGTGCAAATCACAGGATCATCCCTGTTACAGCTTCAAATGTCCAGTCGCCCAAGGACTTTTAAGTAAAGTTAAGTCAGCATAATGGCTCGAGCCTTAAGTCTCTTATCATGGCATCATCTCAGCATTTCACAGAATTCTTATCTCTTATTTCACCCAGCGAAAATGAATAAGAGCCGTGGCCGACCTTCAGGCGGATTAGCTATTATTTCACAATTTCCCGTCAATCTCCTTGAGTCGAATGACCATTTCATTGCTGCCGAATTTTCGGACCTAATCTGTATAAACGTTTACCTGCCAACTAATTACTGCTCTTCGCAATCAGAGAATAAATTCATAAATGCTTGCAAAAAGCTAGCGAGTTTTGTGAAGGGAGTTTCAAAGCATCCAAATGCTCGAGTTTTAATTGCAGGAGACTTTAATTGTGACTTAACAGACAGTTCATCGCCAAGAACCCAACTCCTTCTGAATTCCCTCCCCCCTTCCTACTCAGTTGCTGACAAAACAGAAACTTTCACGTTTATTGGTGTCCTGTCAGCGACTTCTAACCTTGATCATTTTATTGCATCTTTCCCCTGTGAAACTGTCGAGGTAATTTGTGATGGCTTTTATTCGGATCACCTTCCAATAAAGTTGAAAATAAATGCTTCATTTCATGCCCCTAAACAGCCAGATAAAAAGTGGTTTTATATAAAAGACTGGAAAGAAGTTAACCGCGAGATGTTTCGTTTTGAATGTGACAGAATATTAAATAAAATAAAGGTGCCCTTTCATTTGTTGTGCACGCGCTCTGGCCTCAGTGAAAAAGAAATAGCCATCGGACTTACCACCTATCTAGCTGAAATTAACCATGCATTAAAGTGTGCTGAAGCTTCAGCTGTCCCGTGCAAGCGTATTAGGAAAGGCTCTCAAGTTCAGGGTTGGTCAAAAAACCCTTCCCTTATTTCTGCGTGCGAGTCTCCTAAAATTTGGCTGAATATTTGGAGGGATTGCGGCAGGCCTAAGTCTGGGACTATAAATGGTCTGCGGCTACGTTCTAAACGTTTTTTTGCTAAAGTGTTAAGAAAACATAAGGTTGATCTTATTGAGAAAAACGCTCATAAAATTGCAGAGAACCCTTCGAAGCTCTGGAAAAAATTTGAACGCCCTTGTGAACACATTAGTGCAAATAATATTCCTGAGCCTGAGTGGATAAATTATTATAAGCATGAGTTTTCTTCTCCCGATCCTGCTCTTGAGTCAAAATTTGAAAAAGAATTAAGTGCTTGTCTGAAGAAACACGAACCCTCGACATTTATTATAAGCCAAGTGATGTATCGTTTTAATGTCAAAAACTAAAGAAAAGAAATTCTGCGGGAGTTGATGGAATTACTGCCAGACATTTTGATTATGCAAGTGCTCTTCTTTTTAATCATTTATCTCTACTTTTTCAAATGTCTATTGAAAACGGAGTTGTTCCTTATCAATTTACAGTTGGTCAAATAACCCCTATCCCGAAAAAAGGCAAAAAGGATTTTACTTCGTGTGATTCGTTCCGACCTATAACAGTTTCTTGTACTATTTTTAAATTGTTTGAGTCAGTTATTTTGGATGAAATTGTTTCTAAATGTTATGTCCCACCCCACCAGTTTGGTTACCAAAAAGGTATTAGCCGGGAGCATGCCCTTTTTGCTTTAATGAATGTTCTTGCTGATGCAGAAAGAAGTAGATCCCATATTATCCTTTGTGCTTTAGATGTTGCTCGTGCTTTCGACTCTTGTATTTTTTTCCAAGTTTTATTTGGAGCGTATAAAAGAGGGGTAAATTTTTGTATAGTGAAGTGCCTTCTGTATATGTACCATCACCTTAAGGCGAAGTTAAAGGGGGGATCTTCACTTTTTAATATTTTGAAAGGAGTCCGTCAAGGTGGCCTTACCTCACCTTCTTTATTTAATAACTCTGTTTTAAATGCCCAAAATTCTGTTAATTTTAGTTGTATTCACCGTGGATTTAACTTGTCTTTAATAACTTTTGCAGATGACGTTTTGAATCTATGCCGTACTTTTAGTGGATGTGAAAACGCGTTTAATCAGCTTTATAATGAATATAAAAATATTGGGCTTTCTTTCAATGTTGATAAAACTGCTGTTGTAGCTTTCAATTTTAAAGAGACAAATGGCCCTATTTTTTTATCTTTAGCTAATGTTCATGTCCCCCTTTCTCAAAAATTAGTTTACCTTGGAATGCCTATTGGAAAAAATATGAAAGAAACTGTGAATTTATCCCTTGAACTTTTGAAGAAAAAACTGAGAATTGCTTATGCTTCAATTGCATCTAATATTAAACATATTGATAAATTAAATCTTGCGAAAATTTATAATAGCCTCGTTGTACCTCATCTCCTTTCTCTTTGTCCGGTTTGGCAGTTTTTTAGTAAACCTCAGAAACTATCTGTTCGTAGAGTATATTTTCGTTATGCTAAATTCCTTCTCAGTTACCATCCTTGGACTAGAAATAGTTACTTAGTGAACAAATTCCGCCTAGTTTCTCCTACATCTATTATTGATAAAAGGCTTCATGATTTTCGTTCTTCTATGTCGATAGTGTCTCACCCATGGTCAGCATTACTTATTTAATTGTTTGATTGTGTTGATTTGTATTTATTTGTACCTTTCTTTTTCTCTTATTACTCCATCTTAAGGGCGTTCCGCCCTCTTTTTGTAGATGGGTTATAAATAAATTGAATTGAATTGAATATATACCCCAACACCTAGTTGGTGGGGCGCTTCGCGCCCCCCCAAGCCCCCCCGCGCGCGCAAGTCGTTACGCGCCATATTAGTTACGCGCCATTGTAGTTATGTCCCTGTGTCCCACCTGTGAATAGAGATAGATATAAATATATGTTTTTAACTACGTAAAACATGCGAATATACAACATTCTTCGCTGTCCCATTGTCTGTGCATATAAATAGATTGTCAGGTTTACTGACTCTTGAACATGCAACATATAATTGTCCATGGGAAACACAATCCGTATTCAGATCTATACCTCATTATTCTAATGATGTGTCCCTGTGTCCCGGTCGTCATTTATATTCCCTGTGTCCCGGTCGTCATTTGTGTCCCGGTGTCCCGGTCGTCATTTGTGTCCCGGTGTCCCGGTCTGTAATTTCTATTCGAACAATCCCTGTGTCCCGGTCGTCATTTATATATCCCGCCTGTGCCCCCGGCGTCCCCGTTGTAGTTGTGTCCCTGTGTCCTGGTCGTCATTTATATTCCCTGTGTCCCGGTCGTGATTTGTGTCCGGGTGTCCCAGTCTGTAATTTCTCTTTGAGGTTCCCGGTCGTCACTTATATTCCCTCTGTCTCGGTCTAATGACGTCACCGTCAAAGCAAAAATGACGACAACTAATTTCATGACGTCAGCCGACACAGAAACATGACGTCACCTGATCCACAGACAGACAGACAGACAACTTATTTATATATATATAGATAGATATATATATATATATATATATATATATATATATATATATATATATATATATATATATATATATATATATATATATATATGTTTTTAACTACGTAAAACATGCGAATATACAACATTCTTCGCTGTCCCATAGTCTGTGCATATAAATAGATTGTCAAGTTTACTGACTCTTGAACATGCAACATATAATTGTCCATGGGAAAAACAATCCGTATTCAGATCTATACCTCATTATTCTAATGATGTGTCCCTGTGTCCGGGTCGTCATTTATATTCCCTGTGTCCCGGTCGTCATTTGTGTCCCGGTGTCCCAGTTTGTAATGTCTCTTTGAGTGTCCCGGTCGTCATTTATATTTCCTTTGTCCCGGTGTCCCGGTCGTCATTTGTGTCCCGGTGTCCCGGTCTCTAATTTCTATTCGAACTATCCCTGTGTCCCGGTCGTCATTTATATATCCCACCTGTGCCCCCCGCGTCCCCGTTGTAGTTGTGTCCCTGTGTCCCGGTCGTCATTTATATTCCCTGTGTCCCGGTCGTGATTTGTGTCCGGGTGTCCCAGTCTGTAATTTCTCTTTGAGGTTCCGGGTCGTCATTTATATTCCCTGTGTCCCGGTCGTCATTTGTGTCCCGGTGTCACGGTATGTAATTTCATCCGCTGAAAAACATGACGTCAGTCGACAAACAACTTCATGACGCATACAGCTCAATCCTTATAATGACGTCAGTCGATACACAAACATGACGTCACTCGACACACACACACAGATACAACTTATTTTTATATATATAGATAGATAAACACACTAATAAATTCTCATCTAGCAATGCAAACTTAAAATAAGTATATTTTTAATTATTTGAATAACTCGTAATCTATCCTTTATCGTAAAAAACAATTTACTTTAAATTTGATTTTTTTTTCATCCACTTTGATGGTAACGCGGGACCTGATTGGCCACAATCACCTTTTATGCGGTCCTGTATGGATGGGATTCAGGTCCCAACTGTAGATACGGCGAAGTGTATTCCTTCCGACTTTCGCTTCTTCTGGTGCCAACCCAGTCTGTAATTTCTCTTTGAGGTTCCGGGTCGTCATTTATATTCCCTGTGTCCCGGTCGTCATTTGTGTCCCGGTGTCCCGGTATGTAATTTCATCAGTTGACAAACATGACGTCAGTTGACAAACAACTTCATGACGCATACAGCTCAATCCTTATAATGACGTCAGTCGACACACAAACATGACGTCACTCGACACACACACACAGATACAACTTATTTTTATATATATAGATAGATAAACACACTAATAAATTCTCATCTAGCAATGCAAACTTAAAATAAGTATATTTTTAATTATTTGAATAACTCGTAATCTATCCTTTATCGTAAAAAACAATTTACTTTAAATTTGATTTTTTTTTTCATCCACTTTGATGGTAACGCGGGACCTGATTGGGCACAATCACCTTTTATGCGGCCCTGTATGGATGGGATTCAGGTCCCAACTGTAGATACGGCGAAGTGTATTCCTTCCGACTTTCACTTCTTCTGGTGCCAACCGTTTGCCACTCACGAAACGTCCAGGGGAGTCTCTCTTCTACCGTGCCTCAAACAGCGCTATCTTTTTTGGTATATGGCGTGGGCCACCAAAGTCTGGCAGGATGTATAGCAAAGTGGTTGGTAACATCATGACCCCAGTTGATACTAAGTATCTATATTGCTCGGCAAATTCTCTCTAAATACAATGCTTGCTAAAAGGCTGAGATAGAAATTGTCCGATAGTAAAAGCAGTTTGGAGTTGCAAATATGACGTAGTTCAAATTACACAGAAAAAGTTTTAAATCTCAGCCATGTTTTTTTTGTATATAGCATGGCTACTAAAGTCTAGCAGGATGTATAGCAAACTTTCTGGTTGGTAACATCGTCACTCCAGTTGATACGAAATATCTATATTGCTTGGGAAATTCTCTCTGAATACAATACTGAGTATGGACTTGTCAACCAGTAAAATTAATTTGGCGTTGCAAATATGATATAGCTCAAATTACACAGAAAAAGTTTTCAATCTCAGCCGTCTTTTTTTTGTATATAGCATGGCTACTAAAGTCTGGCAGGATGTATAGCAAACTTTCTGGTTGGTAACATCGTCACTCCAGTTGATACGAAATATCTATATTGCTATATATCTATAGATGCGAAATATACATAATTGCAAAGAAAAAGTTTTAAATCTCAACCACCTTTTTTGGTATATAGCATGGGCTACTAAAGTCTGGCAGGATGTATATCAAACTATTTAGTTGGTAACATCGTCTCTCCAGTTGATACTAAATATCTATATTGCTCGGGAAATTCTCTCTGAATACAATAATTAAAGATCGATTTTGCTCGAGAAATTCTCTCTAAATACAATGGTTGCTAAAAGGCTTAGACAGGAATTGTCAATCAGTAAAATTAATTTGGCGTTGTAAATATGACGTAGTTCAAATTGCACAGAAAAAGTTTTAAATCTCAGCCATCTTTTTTGGTATATAGTATGGGCTACTAAAGTCTGGCAGGTTGTATAGCAAACTGTCTAGTTGGTAACATTGTCCCTCCAGTTGATACTAAATATCTATATTGCTCGGGAAATTCTCTCTGAATACAATGCTTGCTAAAAGGCTGAGATAGAAATTGTCAATCAGTAAAATTAATTTGGCGTTGCAAATATGACGTAGTTCAAATTAGACAAAAGAGTTTTAAATCTCTGCAATCTTTTTTGGTATATAGCATGGCTACTAGTGTCTGGCACGATGTAGGTCAATCTGTCTGGTTGGTATCATCGTTACTACAGTTGATACTAACTATCAATTTTGCCCAGGACTATTTTGCCCTGACTAGGAGCGTGAGATAGGACATATCAGCCAGTGAAATTAATTTGTAGCAACAAATATGACGTAGTTGAAATTGCACAGAAAAAAGTAATAAAGCTCAGCCATCTATCTTGGTATACAGCATGGCTACTAGGGCCTGTCACGATATAGAGCAATCGTTCTGGTTGGTAACATCGTTACTCCAGTTGATACTAACTATCAATCTAGTAGCAGCATGGCTACTGGGGTCTGACACAAGGTTTTCAAGGTTCAATCGGCTTTATTTGAAAAATGAAATAACTGAACTTAAAGTACACTGCTCTGTGACAATAAAAGATTCTTCACTAACACGCAGTACGGCTCCCATTTCACTCTTCGACACAACCACACGCCTCCTCATTATATAAGTATATAATATACTAGCTGTTGTTGTGGCACTTCGCGCCACACCAACACCTAGTTGGTGAGGGCGCTTCGCCCCCCCCCCCAAACCACCCCCTTACCTCGAATAGTTTGACAACGTGGCTACTAGGGTCTTGATCGATATAAATTAAACTGTCTGGTTGGTAACATCGTCATTCCACTTGATACTAGATACAATATTGCAAGGGAGAGTCTATCTAAATACAATGTTTCCTAAGAGGGTGAGATAGGAAATGTTAGCGAGTCAAATTAATTTAGCGCAACAAATATGACGTAATCCAAATTGCACAGAAAAAAAGTGTTAAATCTCAAACGAGACAACAGGAAAAAACAAACACAAAAGTGGAAAATGATCTAAAGTCTCTTTAAGAAGTAAATCATTCGTCTGAAGTAAAAAATCCGGGCTGAAAAGTAAAACAAAAGTCAATATGGTCAAATAGCTTTAATACCAGCCAAATACCTAACACTGTAGAACTTAAATAATACAGTTACTATATAACTATTTTTAAGATGAGCAAAAATCAAAATTGTATGATGAATGAGGAAAGAGATCTTCATAACGAGGAGTCCTCTATCGAAAGTGAAGTGAAGAAAAAATGGGAGGAAATGGGTTTGAAAGAAGACCTGCTCCGCGGTATTTGGGCAAAAGGCTTTGATGAGCCATCATATGTTCAACAGAGAGCAATTATGCCATGTCTAGAAGGAAGGGACGTTATTATTCAAGCGCAATCTGGGACTGGAAAGACAGCAACGTTCGCAGTCTCGACGCTCCAGAAAGTAGATCCACAGCTAAAGGAGTGTCAAGCAATCATTCTTGCGCCAACCCGAGAACTAGCCCAACAAATTTGTGAGGTAATTGCAAGCTTAAGTCAATTCATGGGAATTAAATGTCACGACTTCATAGGAGGCATACCTCTATCCAGAGACTGCAGGGTAATTAAGGAGTCAAGGGTACAAGTTGCTGTTGGAACACCTGGTCGAATGCTGAGGCTTATCAGGGGTATCAACACCAACGACCAAATTTTGAATACAAGCCATGTGAAATTGCTTGTAATTGATGAAGCTGACGAAATGCTTAAAGAAGATTTTCAAATTAAAGAATTTTTTAATTTCTTGGAAGGAGATTTTCAAGTGATACTATCCTCAGCAACCATGCCCGCAGAAGTCCTTGACCAAGCTAAGAAATTTATGAATGACCCCTTAGAAATTCTGGTTAAGAAGGAACATTTGACTTTAGATGGCATAAGACAGTTTTACATTAATGTCAAAAAGGAAAAATACAAACTTGAAACTTTCGAAGACCTGTACGACGCAATAGCCACTGGTCAATCCATAATTTTCGTAAATACAAAAGAAAAATTGAACCAGTTGCACCATGACCTTAAGTTAGACGATTTTGCAGTCTCCACAATTCACAGTGATCAGGAGCAGAATGAGCGAAAAGATATTTTGGACGAATTTAGAACAGGAAAATCACGTATCTTGTTATCAACTGACATCTTAGGCCGCGGTATTGACATCCAACAGGTATCGCTGGTCGTAAACTATGATTTACCTGTTCAAAAGAGGATAGAAGAATACATTCATAGGGTTGGACGGGGTGGTAGATATGGACGCAAAGGTGTTGTAATCAATTTCGTCACTGATGAGGATATGTGGTTATTGAACAAAATTGAAAAACATTATAACACAAATATAGATGCACTGCCTTCGGATTTAAAAGAAATTACTATGGCTAGAACCTAAAATAGACAACAAAGTAGAACAATACAAAATATTGAGTTGCTCCCGCTCAAAATCCAAATTCTGGCACAAAACATCAGAGAGAGTCGAAAAAAGCAAATTAGAATTGTTTAATATTTTTACAAGCTTGTCGACTATAAAAGAAGTATAAAATACTGCTGTTGTCCCCATACTTTAAAAAAGGAAGTTAAAAGAAAAAAAGTCTTCAAAAAAGCAAGATTTAGAAATGGGCAATCGTAAGGATGGGTCAAGGTTTAAGGATGGGTCAAGGTTCGGTTAAGCTATTAAATGCCAAGTTACTTTGTACTGATTGGTCGCAATGCTTGGAGTCAGATGACGTTGAATTTGGATGCTTGGAGTCAGATGACAATGAGAATCCTTAAGATGTGATTTTATTCCCCAGTTTCTCTTCCTGGTAAATCTCCAACTAAGAGTCTACAGTTATTTTCATATCATTCCGGTTAGACAAATTTTAGCTTTTCAATGTATACTTTTCCGTGTCCGTTATCTAAAGGATCTGCAACCAGATTGTTTTAAATCATTTTTTCCAGGCCCTCCCTCAGTCAGACCATATAATACTCGTTGTCCTTTAAGTAAGCTTCCTGTGTCTTACATTGTCTCCGAACGGTCTATATTTTCGCCTTAAAATGTTATTACAAATTATTGGAACACACATGAATCTTTTTTCGATCAGAGTCTATCGCTATTAACATTAAAAACTAAAATCAAAGCTCTGCTAATTAGTAAATATTAATTTGTGAGTAGCTCCCGGCCCTTCAGCTATCGGGTAAATATTGAGAATATCTATTTATATATATAAAAATAAGTTGTCTGTGGATCTGTGGATCGCGGATCAGGTGACGTCACCTGAAAAAACTGGATCAGGTGACGTCAAAACTGAAAAAACTAAAAAAAGGCAAAAACTACAAAAAAAACTAAAACCTAATAAAAAAAATAAAAAAGCTAAAAAACTAAAAAAACTAAAAAAAGGCAAAAACTACAAAAAAAACTAAAAACTAATAAAAAAGCTAAAAAACTAAAAAAACTAAAAAAGGCAAAAACTACAAAAAAAACTAAAAACTAATAAAAAAAATAAAAAAGCTAAAAAACTAAAAAAAACTAAAAAACTAAAAAAAGGTAAAAACTACAAAAAAAACTAAAAACTAATAAAAAAAGTAAAAAAGCTAAAAAACTAAAAAACTAAAAAAACTAAAAAAAGGTAAAAAACTAAAAAAAATAAAAAATAAAAAAAAATAAAAAAAAGAAAAAACTGAAAAATAAGCTAAAATAAAGGTAAAAACCAATAAAAAACTAAAAAGAAAAAAAGGAAAAAACTAAAAAAAATTTTCATCTAAAAAACTAAAAAAAACTAAAAAAGGTAAAAACTAAAAGAACTAAAAAAGAAAAAAATAAATGACGACACTCAAAGAGAAAGCGACCAGGACAAAAGGAATGTTCGATTAGCAATCAACAAAGCACCGGGACACAGGGAGTATAAATGACGACCAGGACATAAGTAAAAAAAAAAAACTAACAAAACTAAAAAGAAGGTAAAAACTACAAAAAAACTAAAAAGAAAAAAAACTAAAAACTAATAGAAAAACTAAAAAATCTAAAAATCTAAATAAACTAAAAAATAAAAAAAAAGGAAAAAAATAAAGGAGAAAAACAAAACTAAAAAACGAATGTATATACAGACCGGGACACCGGGATACAAATGACGACCGGGACACAGGGAATATAAATGACGACCGGGACACAGGGACACAACTACAACGGGGACACCGGGGGAAACAGGGGGATATAAATGACGCCCGGGACACCGGGACAGGGAATGGTCGATTAGCAATCACCATCAGCAAAGCTCAAGGGCAATCATTAGAATCATGAGGTATAGATCTGAATACAGATTGTTTTCCCATGGACCATTATATGTTGCATGTTCAAGAGTCGGTAAACCTGACAATCTATTTATATGCAAAGACAATGGGACAGCAAAGAATGTTGTATATTCGCAAGTTTTACGTAGTTAAAACCATATATATATATATATATATATATATATATATATATATATATATATATATATATATATATATATATATATATATATATATATATAAATATATATATATATATATATATATATATATATATATATATATATATATATATATATATCACAGGTGGGACATAGGGACACAACTACAATGGCGCGTAACTATTATGGCGCGTAACGACTTACGCGCGCGGGGGGGCTTGTGGGGGCGCGAAGCGCCCCCACCAACTAGGTGTTGGGGTGGCGCGAAGCGCCACCCCAACAGCTAGTTTTTAATAAATGCTTTTCTGCATTTATTTTTTGGCGTGAGATAGAGTGAAAAGTGTGATGACATATGCTTCTTCTGGGTTTGCTTGTTTTTATTGTCTGTCGCCCGTTTGTATTGTCGCCCGGCTTTCGAGCCAGTCTCCCTGCCGGGGATGTTATGTGAATAGTTTGAATATGTATAGTTAAAGAATAATAAAGAACTTGAAATTGAACTAAGGATTTATCTGCCGACTATCCTTAACATTTTTGAACTGAAAGTTTTATTTTTTAATCTAAATGCACATCAATAAGCTTTTCCGTTCTTGAGGTATAATAAAGGTTCTATGCGTTTAACCCCGGAAAATACCTCCCCAGCAAATAATCCTACATGGAAAATATCCCCCGGGAAATACATCTCGCCGAAAGAAAATCAGTCCTAAAAATCTACACCCCCCCCCGAAAATTCCCCCAGTCAACCCCCCTTCCTTACCGAAAACTCCCCCTCAAAAATGGCCGCATGTTTCCCAATAACAAATACTATCTGTAAGCAATGGACAAATTACCAAACTTAAAAAGCAATTAAACTTCTACAATAGGTTTCTCCGATTGTTTTGTAGTTTAGGAGACCATCAAAGAGTGCATTTTGTTGTCAAAACATCCCATCTCTCACTGAGCTATCAGATAAATACAGAATAAGTGCTAAGGGAAAGGCAAGGGGTACAAAAGAAACTTAAAAAAATGAACCAAAAATGTGGAATTTATATCTACTCGCTTATGATTGCTGGGAGTATTTCTGGTCAAGACTGTTGACATGAAAGTAAAGAGTAACACGAAACCCAAAAAAGAGCAAGAAAACCCCAAATGAGATTTTTTTGGGGAGGGGGATTTTCCAGGGAGTAAACAGCAGAGACTGTTCGATCTCTCGTTTGTACTTTGCAAAAACTTCCATATATTTGGCAACAGAGAACAGTGTTCCCAATGAAATTTTCAAATAAAAACGAAAATAATCTTTAGTATTAGTAGAGGGAGACTATGCGTCGTTCTGTTAACCCACCCTGATTAAAAAGAAAAAACTTCGTGTTATTTTTCTAAATTTTGCTGCCAGTGACATTTACTTTTTTCCCAAGTCAATTCTAGATTTGTCACCCCTGGACTATACAAAGGAAAAACAAACTTACTAAAAGTCACTAGATTTGGTGCCCCTGAACTACAGCAAAGGAAAAAGAAACTAACTAAAAATTACCAGATTAGGTGCCCCCTGAGCTACACAAAGGAAAAAGACAATTACTAAGAAATTAGCCAAAAATTAAATACTTTTATTTGAATATCCTACTACAATCACTCTCAAAGTTCAATTAACCTGTTTTAGTAACCTCGTAGGTTTAACTGAAGTGCAAGGCGGCTAATATATTAAACAATACCTGAATATAAATTGGATACAAATAGTAGATGAAACACATCGCAAAATAAACACAGGTCGGAACATTAAAAAAAAAAAACTAATGACGTGGTAGATGTTCATTATCTATTCCAGGTATATATTCCAACTGCCAATCTTTTGGCTGACAAATTCTTCTCGGGGCGGCGCTTCGCGCCACCCCAACACCTAATTGGAGGGGGCGCTTCGTGCCCCCCCAAAACCCCCCCGCGCGCGTAAGTCGTTACGCGCCATATTAGTTACGCACCATTGTAGTTGTGTCCCTGTGTACCACCTATGAATTAAGGTAGATTTTTATATGTGTTTTGAACTACGTAAAACTTGCGAACAAACATTCTTGGCTTTCCCATTGTCTGTGCATATACAAAGCCTTATGTACTTATAATGACGTCATATACAAACGCTCTTTTTACAAACAAACAAACATGCATACACACAACTCGTTTTTATATAGATAGATAGATAGATACTGCGTAAAACTTGCGAATATACAACATTCTTCGCTGTCCAATTGTCGCTGTATATAAATAGATTGTCAGGTTTACCGACCCTCGAACATGCAACGTACAATTGTCCATGGGAAAAACAATCAGTATTAAGATCTATACCACATTTTTCTAATGATTGACCTTGAGCTTTGTTGATGGTGATTGCAAATGCTAATCGAATTGGGAATTGCAATCTTTTAAATCGAAAAGGCAGATCCGTTGCCTGAAATCTCCTTCAAGCAATATTAATGTGCTGCCAAAGGGTTTCGAATTCCCTCGCAATTCTTTCAAACATTGATCCAGAGCCTCGATCGATTTTTTGTGTGCCATTGTGCACTCGTCCCAAATAATAAGTTTGCATTGCTGCAATACTTTACCCATCCCAGATGATTTGGAAATATTGCACGTGGGAGTTTCTGTAGAATGCAAATTCAGAGGCAATTTCAAAGCGGAATGAGTGGTTCTTCCACCAGGCAGCAACGTTGCGGCTATTCCGGACGACACAATTGCAACGCTATATCATTTTTTTTGATCGAACTGATGCCAGAATCAGTTTTATCACAAACGTTTTACCAGTATCTCCTGGCGCATCCAAAAAGAAAATTTCTCCAACGTTGTTATCGACACAATGCATTATCGTATCATAAATGTCTTTTTGTTCTGACGTTAACTTGAAAATGTTATTTTGTACATACGACAATAGATCACTCGTACTGTAACTTTGTTCACGATCCAATTCTACACATGTCAAAACAGCAGTGGTACGATTAGGTGAAGGCATTCCAAAATCCTGAAGAGGTTTGTTTGCCATATATACGCACAAATCTTCTATAATAACTGAAGTGTAGTTATAAATTTCTGATGTAAAATTAAAAGTCATATCTGACGTCTCTAACCGTTTTCGATGGAGTATATCTTCGGACATTTTCGATTTATATTTTTCCCATAACTCTGTAGGAGCTGAAGGAGAGCAAGTTGTTAGTATGATTCCAAACAATGCACGAATTTGACTTGGAGTTGACGTTTCGCACGCGTCATTGATGCAGTTATCCCAGTGTTGGTGATTCTCCAATGTATTCAGAGCTTGGCATGCACTACGGTAAGTGTCATGTATAGTACCGTTTACAGTTCTCAAATACTCAAAGGACGTCGGACCGGGTAGGTTGGCCGTCGACTGACTTACCCTGTTTTCGACGTTCAAATACTTTATTTTTAGTATTCCACGTGTAATACGAAGGCACTTCAGTATACAGCAGTTTTTTTGCAAAAGAATCATTTTTGCATAGCGGAAAGAAAGCAGTTAACTTTGTATTCGGTGGATTCAGGGCTCTTTGTTGCACGTTGGATTCCGAAAAATAAACACGTTCACCAATCTGTAAATGTACCGCTAAGTGAACAACAGCTGGACTACGTTCATGTATCGGAAATGAAAGAATTCACCAAACAGCTTCATTACTGCTTATGTTTCTTCCAGCCTGATATTGTACGATTTCGTCGATATAGCTGATTTCGGACTGCAAGCAAAAAACTGCCATGTCACTGCCTTTGTTGACGTATTTACATATGTATTTGATTGCCTTTACGGAGTTAAAGTATTCAACGTTTATGTGTCCATTAAATGTTTTTGATAATAAAGGGGAATATGGAACAACCCACTGGTTATCTACTTCGATGGTGGTACCGTTACGCTTCTTTATTATTGCTGTTGTACCGCCATCTTCAGTAGATCTTCTTCTATATTGTGGGTAACCATCATTGCCAGTAATTGTGTTGGGTACTGAAAGTCGAGGATATTGCTTTGTGCACCTTTCTTTGGCCATGCATGGAGAATTTTCGTTCAGTGCACCGCAAGGTCCATGTATCATATTTTTTACAACAATATCATATAACCCCTTATCGACATTTTCATCAGGTATTTTAGCGGAAATCACATCATCAATTTCATTAGAAGTAATTTTATAAAGTAGACAGATTAGTATATGTGCGTGTGGTAATCCTCGTTTTTGCCATTCCTTTGAGTACATCCAGCATCGCACTGACCCAAACACTTCAAGTTTTACTATGTAGTTTATCAGTGATTTCAACTTTTGCCGGAAGACACGGGCCGTAATGTCATGTCTATGAACCGCCGATTATCCTTTAAGTAAAAGCTGCTGTATCTCGTCCCAAGATTGATTACATATAAATGTAATAAATAAATCTGGACGACCATAGAGACGAACATACGCAATAACATCTTGAGCATATTCATGCATATGACGGGGACTGCCAGCATATGACGAAGGTAAAATCGTTAATATTCCAACGTTTGTGGTATTACCGTCATTTACAACTGCATCTCGCAAATGAGTGTATTGTTCAGAGCGGAGCTTGGTCTGATTCAGACAGATAAATAGCAAACGTTCTGATTCAATTTTTGCATACATATCAACGATTTATTGGTGAAACAATTGACGGCATTCTAAAATATAATTGTCTTCATCCTGCCGAATCATTAGTCTATAGGAATAATAATGCATTGCATTGCATTTCTTATTCATTTCTTTGTTAGTGGCTGGATTTATCAATTTAATATTTAAGTGATAGCCGTCAGCTCCATCCCAAAAAATGATAGGATACTGTAGGGAATCATAGCATCGATGAGTTTCAGCAATTCTTACCAACTGAGCGTTTCGCTTATGAAGAATAATATCTCGAGGTAAAAACTGATCACCAACCATAACGATTGCCACTTCGTCGATAGTTGGAGCATTGTATCTACGCACATGTTGGCCAGGAGGCGTTTTGTCAGCGGAAATAACAATTTTATGCGTATCAGCACGCTTTCTTTTCTTACTTTCTCTATCAGCCGCAAGCCTGTTTTCTTGCTGTTCTTGTGATTCCTCGGCACGCTTTCTTTTCTTATTTTCTCTACCAGCCGCAAGTTTTTTGGCATAGACTCTTTGAGCAGCTTCCTCCGCTATTGCCATTGTAGGTTCTTCAGTCATTTTACAATTAAACATTTTTCCGTCCACGATCTTCTTACAATTAAAAATTTGTCTTTGAACGATTTTCTTAACTACTTTTAATGACGTCATCGTCATAACAAACATGACGACAACTAACTTCATGACGATATGACGACATGATGACATGACGTCACTCGACAAATAGACAGACAGAAGACAACTTATTTATATATATATATATATATATATATATATATATATATATATATATATATATATATATATATATATATATCTTATATATATATAAAATAAGTTGTCTGTCTGTTATGTCTGTTACACTATGTCTGTTACGCCAGATTATATCTTATCTATCTATCTATATCTATATATATAAAAATAAGTTGTCTGTCTGTGGATGTGTGGATGGATGTGTCAGGTGACGTCACCTGAAAAAACTGGATTAGGTGACGTCAAAACTGAAAAAACTAAAAAAAGGCAAAAACTACAAAAAAACTAAAAACTAATAAAAAAAATAAAAAAGCTAAAAAACTAAAAAAACTATAAAGGTAAAAACCAATAAAAAACTAAAAAAAAACTGAAAAAACTAAAAAAAGGCAAAAACTACAAAAAAAAACTAAAAACTAATAAAAAAAGTAAAAAAGCTAAAAAACTAAAAAAACTAAAAAAACTAAAAAAAGGTAAAAAACTAAAAAAAATAAAAAATAAAAAAAAACTAAAAAAAAGGAAAAAACTGAAAAATAAGCTAAAATAAAGGTAAAAACCAATAAAAAACTAAAAAAAAAGGAAAAAACTAATAAATGACGACACTCAAAGAGAAAGCGACCAGGACAAAAGGAATGTTCGATTAGCAATCAACAAAGCACCGGGACACAGGGAGTATAAATGACGACCAGGACATAAGTAAAAAAAAAAAAACTATCTATATATATAAAAATCGTGGATCAGGTGACGTCACCTGAAAAAACTGGATCAGGTGACGTCAAAACTGAAAAAACTAAAAAAAGGCAAAAACTACAAAAAAAAACTAAAAACTAATAAAAAAAATAAAAAAGCTAAAAAACTAAAAAAACTAAAAAAAGGCAAAAACTACAAAAAAAACTAAAAACTAATAAAAAAGCTAAAAAACTAAAAAAACTAAAAAAAGGCAAAAACTACAAAAAAACTAAAAACTAATAAAAAAAATAAAAAAGCTAAAAAACTAAAAAAACTAAAAAAAGGTAAAAAACTAAAAAATAAATAACGACCGGGACACAGGGACACAACTACAACGGGGACACCGGGGGAAACAGGGGGATATAAATGACGACCGGGACAAAAAAACTAAAAAGAAATAAAAACTAAAAACTAATAAAAAAAACTAAAAAATCTAAAAATCTAAATAAGCTAAAAAAGAAAAAAAAAGGAAAAAAATAAAGGAGAAAAACAAAACTAAAAAACGAATGTATATACAGACCGGGACACCGGGATACAAATGATGACCGGGACCCGGGACACAGGGAATATAAATGACGACCGGGACACAGGGACACAACTACAACGGGGACACCGGGGGAAACAGGGGGATAACCTGACAATCTATTTATATGCAAAGACAATGGGACAGCAAAGAATGTTGTATATTCGCAAGTTTTACGTAGTTAAAACCATATATATATATATATTTCTATATTCACAGGTGGGACATAGGGACACAACTACAATGGCGCGTAACTATTATGGCGCGTAACGATTTACGCGCGCGGGGGGGCTTGGGGGGGGGGCGCGAAGCGCCCCCACCAACTAGGTGTTGGGGTGGCGCGAAGCGCCACCCCAACAGCTAGTATATAAAAATAAGTTGTCTGTCTGTCTGTGGATGGATGGATCAGGTGACGTCACCTGAAAAAACTGGATCAGGTGACGTCAAAACTGAAAAAACTAAAAAAAGGCAAAAACTACAAAAAAAACTAAAAACTAATAAAAAAAATAAAAAAGCTAAAAAACTAAAAAAACTAAAAAAAGGCAAAAACTACAAAAAAAACTAAAAACTAATAAAAAAGCTAAAAAACTAAAAAAACTAAAAAAAGGCAAAAACTACAAACAAAAACTAAAAACTAATAAAAAAAATAAAAAAGCTTAAAAACTAAAAAAACTAAAAAAAAACTAAAAAAAAAGGTAAAAAACTAAAAAAAAACTAAAAACTAAAAAAAACTAAAAAAAAGGAAAAAACTGAAAAATAAGCTAAAATAAAGGTAAAAACCAATAAAAAACTAAAAAAAAACTGAAAAAACTAAAAAAAGACAAAAACTACAAAAAAAACTAAAAACTAATAAAAAAAGTAAAAAAGCTAAAAAACTAAAAAACTAAAAAAACTAAAAAAAGGTAAAAAACTAAAAAGATAAAGAATAAAAAAAAAATAAAAAAAAGGAAAAAACTGAAAAATAAGCTAAAATAAAGGTAAAAACCAATAAAAAACTAAAAAGAAAAAAAGGAAAAAACTAAAAATAATTTTCATCTAAAAAACTAAAAAAAACTAAAAAAGGTAAAAACTAAAAGAACTAAAAAAGAAAAAAAATAAATGACGACACTCAAAGAGAAAGCGACCAGGACAAAAGGAATGTTCGATTAGCAATCAACAAAGCACCGGGACACAGGGAGTATAAATGACGAAAAACTACAAAAAAAACTAAAAACTAATAAAAAAGCTAAAAAACTAAAAAAACTAAAAAAAAGGCAAAAACTACAAAAAAAACTAAAAACTAATAAAAAAAATAAAAAAGCTAAAAAACTAAAAAAACTAAAAAAACTAAAAAAAGGTAAAAAAACTAAAAAAACTAAAAAAAACTAAATAAAAGGAAAAAACTGAAAAATAAGCTAAAATAAAGGTAAAAACCAATAAAAAACTAAAAAAAAAATGAAAAAACTAAAAAAAGGCAAAAACTACAAAAAAACTAAAAACTAATAAAAAAAAGTAAAAAAGCTAAAAAACTAAAAAAACTAAAAAAACTAAAAAAACTAAAAAAAGGTAAAAAACTAAAAAAAATAAAAAATAAAAAAAACTAAAAAAAAGGAAAAAACTGAAAAATAAGCTAAAATAAAGGTAAAAACCAATAAAAAACTAAAAAGAAAAAAAGGAAAAAACTAAAAAAAATTTTCATCTAAAAAACTAAAAAAAACTAAAAAAAGGTAAAAACTAAAAGAACTAAAAAAGAAAAAAATAAATGACGACACTCAAAGAGAAAGCGACCAGGACAAAAGGAATGTTCGATTAGCAATCAACAAAGCACCGGGACACAGGGAGTATAAATGACGACCAGGACATAAGTAAAAAAAAAAACTAACAAAACTAAAAAGAAGTTAAAAACTACAAAAAAACTAAAAAGAAAAAAAAACTAAAAACTAATATAAAAACTAAAAAATCTAAAAATCTAAATAAACTAAAAAAGAAAAAAAAAGGAAAAAAATAAAGGAGAAAAACAAAACTAAAAAACGAATGTATATACAGACCGGTACACCGGGATACAAATGACGACCGGGACACAGGGAATATAAATGACGACCGGGACACAGGGACACAACTACAACGGGGACACCGGGGGAAACAGGGGGATAAAAACTAAAAACTAATAAAAAAACTAAAAAATCTAAAAATCTAAATAAGCTAAAAAAGAAAAAAAAGGAAAAAAATAAAGGAGAAAAACAAAACTAAAAAACACAGGGGGATATAAATGACGACCGGGACACCGGGACAGGGAATGGTCGATTAGCAATCACCATCAACAAAGCTCAAGGGCAATCATTAGAATCATGAGGTATAGATCTGAATACAGATTGTTTTCCCATGGACCATTATATGTTGCATGTTCAAGAGTCGGTAAACCTGACAATCTATTTATATGCAAAGACAATGGAACAGCAAAGAATGTTGTATATTCGCAAGTTTTACGTAGTTAAAACCATATATATATATATATATATATATATATATATATATATATATATATATATATATATATATATATATATATATATATATATATATATATATATATATATATATATATATATATCTATCTATATTCACAGGTGGGACATAGGGACACAACTACAATGGCGCGTAACTATTATGGCGCGTAACGACTTACGCGCGCGGGGGGGGCTTGGGGGGGCGCGAAGCGCCCCCACCAACTAGGTGTTGGGGTGGCGCGAAGCGCCACCCCAACAGCTAGTCTATATATAAAAATAAGTTGTATGTATTTTTGTGTTGAGGGTTTGCATATGACGTCTGAAAAAATAAAGAAGAAAAAGCAAACTGAAACTAAAAATGTAGAAACTGGGAATTGCATAAATATTTCAATATATTTTGACAATAGATTAAAGTAATTCGAAAACCTTAAAACAAATACTTATAATTTTGAGGTTTATTATAAATTGATGAGTTTTAGCATGCTTGGCACGTAAAATTTTTTTTTCTAACTGTCAATGTTAGAATGAACACTGACAAATTGAAAAACATTGAAAAAGATAGAATGTTACCAAAAAGCAAAACCAGGCTTGCGGTTCAAAGAGAAAGGGCCAGATTAGGAATGTGCAATTTACGTCAACGAAGGCGTGTCGAGGAACTACCAGAGCAACGCGAAACCCGACTTGCTGCTGAAAGAGAAAGTAAAAAAAGAAGGCGTGTCGAGGAATCACAAGAGCAACGTGAAAACAGGCTTGCGGCTTCAAGAGATAATGCCAGATTAGGAGTGTGCAATTTACGTCAACGAAGGCGTGTCGAGGAACTACCAGAGCAACGAGAAACTAGACTTGCTGCTGAAAGAAAAAGTAAAAAAGAAGGCGTGCCGAGCAATCACAAGAACAGCAAGAAAACAGGCTTGCGGCTGATAGAGAAAGTAAGAAAAGAAAGCGTGCCGAGGAATCACAAGAGCAACCTGAAAATTATCGCCTGGCATTCAGGTACAGCCCAGTCGATGATAATAGTAGATGTGTTCAAATCGGGACTATGTCTAAAATTTGTCCCTATTGCAAGGCCTGGAAATTCAATGGTGAAACAATGGGAATGTGTTGCCCCTCAGGAGAAGTTAAACTTCCTCTATTGGCTGCACCACCAGAGCCATTGAAGACTTTGCTTACTGGAACTACGTCAGAATCTAAGCGTTTTTTATCAAACATCAGAAAATATAACTCACGTTTCCAAATCACGTCGTTTGGTGCCCAAATCGAAAATCAAGACCCTGCTCTATGATAAATTTGCCCTTTTACTTTGAAAGTAGGCATAAATTGATCTGGATTTTCGATTTGGGCACCAAACGACGTCATTTGGAAACATGAGTTATATTTTCTGATCTGTGATAAAAAAAAACGCTTACACCGGGACACAAATGGGGACACCGGGACACAAATGACGACCGGGACACAAATGACGACCGGGACACAGGGGATATAAATGACGACCGCGACACTCAAAGAGAAATTACAGACTGGGACAGCGGGACACAAATGACGATCGGGACACAGGGAATATAAATGACGACCGGAACACATGGACACAACTACAACGGGGACGCCGGTGGGCATAGGGGGATATATAAATGACGAAGGGGACACAGGGAATGTTCGATTAGCAATCACCATCAACAAAGCTCAAGGGAAATCATTAGAATAATGAGGTAGAGATCTGAATACAGATTGTTTTTCCCACGGACACTTTTATGTTGCATGTTCAAGAGTCGGTAAACCTGAAAATTTATTTATATGCAGAGACAATGGGACAGCCAAGAATGTTGTATACTCTCGTTTGAAGTTTTCTTTTTTAGAGTTTTATCTCTCTTGATTGTTTGTTGTATACTCGCAAGTTTTCCGTAGTTAAAAACATATATATATCTATCTATATTCACAGGTGGGACACAGGACACAACTACAAAGGCGCGTAACTAATATGGCACGTAACGACTTACGCGCGCGGGGGCTTGGGGGGGGGGGGGCGCGAAGCGCCCCCACCAACTAGGTGTTGGCCAGTATATATATATATATATATATATATATATATATATATATATATATATATATATATATATATATAGTTGTATGTCTGTTACACTATGTCTGTTAAGCCAGATTATATCTTCTATATATATAAAAAAAAGTTGTATGTATTTTTGTGTTGAGGGTTTGCATATAACGTCTGAAAAATAAAGAAGAAAAAGAAAACTGAAAAAAAGTAAAAAACTAAAAAAAACTAAAAAGAAAAAAAAGAAAAAAAGAAAAAAAATTAAAAAAAAAACCTGAAAAGAAAAAACCTAAAAAAAAATATTAAAAAAATAAAAAAGGTAAAAAAACTAAAAAGAAAAAAAAGCTAAGAAAAATAAAGCAAGAAAAATAAAGAAGAAAAAAAAGTAAAAACTAGAAAAAAACTAAAAAGAAAAAAAAGAAAAAAAGAAAAAAAGAAAAAGCTAAAAACATAAAAACCTAAAAACCTAAAAAGAAATAACCTAAAAAAAAACATATCTATATATATATATAAAAACTGGGAATTGCACAAATATTTCAACATATTTTGACAATAGATTAAAGTAATTCGAAAACCTTAAAACAGAAACCCAAAAATTGAGGTTTATTATAAATTGTTGAGCTTTAGCATGCTTGGCACGTAAACATTTTTCCAAGTGTCAATGTTAGAATGAACATTGACAAATTGAAAAACTTTGAAAAAGATTAAAAAAGGAAAAAAATTAAAGCATGTTTGTTTTTTGTATGTTTTAGGGTTTGCAAAAAAAAAAAACTAAAAAAAGTAAAAAATAAAAAAGGAAAAAAACAAAAGAAAAAAAAGCTAAAAAAAACTAAAAAAGCTACAAAACTAAAAAATAGAAAAACTAGAAAAAATAGAGAAATCAAAGCATGTTTGTTTTTTTGTATGTTTGAGGGTTTGCATATGACATCTGAAAAATAAAGAAGAAAATGAAAACTAAAAAAGAAGAAAAAGGTAAAAAACTAAAAAAAGAAAAATAAAATAAAAAAGGTAAAAACCTAAAAAGAAAAAAGCTAAAAAAGCTACAAAACTAAAAAAAAGAAAAACTAAAAAAGAAAAAAAAATGAAAAAAAGAAAAAACTAAAAAGCAGAAAAAACTAAAAAACAAAAAAAAACTAAAAAAAGAAAAAACTAAAAAAGAAAAAACTAAAAAAGAAAAAAACTAAAAAAAGAAAAAACTAAAAAAGAAAACATATCAATAAAAAAAAACTAAAAAAAGAAAAACTAAAAAAAGGAAAAAACTAAGAAAAGAAAAAACTAAAAAAGAAAAATACTAAAAAAGAAACTATATCTATATATATATATATAAAAATAAGTTGTATATATGCATGTTTGTTTGTTTGTGGGTTTTCATATGACGTCATTATAAGTATATAAGGCTTTGTAAATGACGTTATTATAAGATGACACTACAGACCGGGACACCGGGACACAAATGACGACCGGGACACAGGGAATATAAATGACGACCGGGACACTCAAAGAGAAATTACAGACAGGGACACCGGGACACAAATGACAACCGGGACACCGGGACAAAGGGAATATAAATGACGACCGGGACACTCAAAGAGAAATTACAGACTGGGACACAAATAACGACCGGGACACAGGGAATATAAATGACGACCGCAATCACCATCAACAAAACTCAAGGGCAATCGTTAGAAAAATGCGGTATTGCTCTGAATACGGATTGTTTTCCCATGGACAATTATATGTTGCATGTTCAAGAGTCGGTAAACCTGACAATCTATTTATATGGACAGACAATGGGACAGCAAAGAATGTTGTATGTTTTCAAGTTTTACGTAGTTAAAAACATATATATATATATATATATATATATATATATATATATATATATATATATATATATCCATTCATTTTCACAGGTGGGATACAGGGTCTATAATTTCTCTTTGAGTGTCCCGGTCGTCATTTGTGTCCCGGTCTGTAGTGTCATCTTATAATGACGTCATATACAAAGCTTTATATATTTATAATGACGTCATATGCAAACCCACAAACAAACAAACATGCATACATACAACTTAATTTTATATATACAGATATAGTTTCTTTTTTAGTTTTTCTTTTTTTTTAGTTTTGCAGCTTTTTTAGTTTTTTTTAGCTTTTTTTCTTTTTAGTTTTTTACCTTTTTTATTTTTTTCCTTTTTTTGAGTTTTTTTCTTTTTAGGTTTTTTCTTTTTAGCTTTTTTCACACAATATTAGTTACGCACCATTGTAGTTGTGTCCCTGTGTCCCACCTGTGAATATAGCTAGATATATATATATATATATATATATGTTTTTAACTACGTAAAACTTGCGAATATACAACATTCTTCACTGTCCCATTGTCTGTGCATATAAATAGATTGTCAGGTTTACCGACTCTTGAACATGCAACATATAATTGTCCATGGGAAAAACAATCCGTATTCAGAGCTATACCTCATTATTCTAATGATTGCCCTTGAGCTTTGTTGATGGTGATTACTAATCGAACATTCCCTGTGTCCTCGTCATTTATATATCCCCCCTGTGCCCCCGGCGTCCCCGTTGTAGTAGTGTCCCTGTGTCCCGGTCGTCATTTATATTCCCTGTGTCCTGGTCGTTATTTGTGTCCCAGTCTGTAATTTCTCTTTGAGTGTCCTGGTCTTCATTTATATTCCCTGTGCCCCGGTCGTCATTTGTGTCCCGGTGTCCCGGTGTCCCGGTCTGTAATTTCGTCAGTCAACAAACATGACGTCAGTCGACAAACAACTTCATGACGACATACAGCTCAATCCTTATAATGACCTCAGTCGACAAACATGACGTCAGTCAACAGACACACAAACAAACAACTTATTTTATATATATAGATATATATATATATATTATATATATATATTATATATATATATATATATATATATATATATATATACATATAATATATATATATGTATATATATACATATACATATATATATATGTATATATATATATATATATATATATATATATATATATATATATATATATATATATATATATATATATATATATATATATATATATATATATATATTATATATATATATATATATATATATAAATATATATATATATATATATATATATATATATATATATATATATATATATATATATATATATATATATATATATATATATATATATATATATATATATATATATATATATATATATATATATATAATATAAAGTACCGGGAGCCCAGCGGCTTCACCGCCGAGCTCCAATACTCGGCACGCGACAGGCTTCTATATATGGATATTCATTATCCCTCGTCTTCTAAACATAGACAATTAGAGTCTGTTCTTGGTGTCATAACGTCATCGCAAAAGCAGATCCTGGATTTTATTTAGCGGGGGGCGCATAATAGGTTGCCTCAATAAACTTGCAAACAAAGAAATGCTAGCAATTTAAAGGGAACTTTGACAATTATGCGTCGTAGCTAGGTGGCAGAAATAGTCGTACATTTAATCTAAAATCTGGTGAGGGTAAAAGTTCTAAAAAATCTACTGAAATCAAAATTGTGCAAAAATATTCATACAAAAAATAGTAAATTATAAAAACCACCCTGCCAGAGAAGAAAAAGCTGGTCACCATCTATAAAAAATCTGATAATAACATTTTCTGCATAATTTTTTGCCTTTGTACTTCTGACCACTACAGCGAGTGAGTTAAGTTTTGTATTGTCAAAAAAAAGAAAAAAAATGGTCTTGAACCATCTTTTGGGATCATGTATTCTTTGTAACTATTTGCCAAACCATTTAGCATGTCACCTAACTTTGTGACATAGCTTAGTAACTATAATAGCAAAGAAGAGTGGGAAATGAGGATTAAGATACAGCTTGTATATTCGTAAAAGATGTAGTGAAGATTAATTACTAGTTCTTTTAGGGGTATAACAAGAAAAATAAAACAAAGAGTTAGAAATAGATAGTGGGCCTTTAACACGAGGGTTTAAAGTATAGGCAATAAAGCATTGATTAATCACTATTTTTTTATATTAGTGTTTTGATAAACAGTGTCAACTTCGACAAAATCTAAAAAACTTACAAATTGAAATTTTATTTTTCATAACAACGGAGCGTATCTTTCTACTTTTTAAAGGTCGATATATTTTGTTTAAATTACAGAATTCACAATCTTATAAGAAAATATATATTCCTTTTTTTCTCCCACCATATCTATTTATTACACAATCGATGTCTACCTCAATATTTCGGTGAATGTTTATAGTGGCTAGTCCTGTCAGTCTAGAGTCCTTTCAGATTAGAGTTCTTCGTTAGTGTTTCCTCTTCAATTCGTCTTAAAATATTCGAATAAAGACCAAAATCGTCAGAAAAATAGGAACTCTAATAAAGATAGATGTTGGTATGTGCTTCAAACAAAGTATATGAGTCAAAATAACTATGGAGTATTTTTACTTAAACACAAATAACTTTGTGTTTGTTATTACAATAACAATAACAATAATAATAACAAATAACTTTGTGTTTATTATTACAATAACAATAACAATAACAATAACCAATAACTTTGTGTTTGTTATTACAATAACAATAACAATAACAATAATAAATAACTATGTGTTTGTTATTTTTATATTTGATAGATTGGTGATTTAAATTCTCAGGGTTTCTAGCTGTGGTAGATTTCTAAATATTTTTTTTTTCTTAATCTTGAGATTTTTAAATATTCAATACAAACGTTTAAATCTCGATATGGCTCTTGAGCACAAAAATAAAATTTGAAATTCGGCTCTGATTTAGCATGAAGTAAGAACATTGTCCTGTAAAAATTTGGATTTATAAATAACTAATCGTGGAAATATGATGGGATGGAATGTATCAAAATAAATATATAAATCCTCAGCGGTATATATAGCAGTTATACAATTTTATGGACAAATATATGGAACCCCTATAAAAAACTTATCGACTGACGTATATTTTTGTGACTGGTTGGTATTGAGAACGTGAGAAATTCTGAAGTAATGTTATAGTTGCATTCCAAATCCGTGGGTAACTCAAGTGGTGTGAATTTCCACTTTTTTTTTACAATATTTCATTAGTAAATGTTTGAAGAAAAAATCGATGACATTCCACTGATTCAAACTGAGAATTCAGAGACCCATCAATACGGCTAGATAAAAAAAAAACACATAATTACTAGGTGCAAATTACATCATCAGATTCAGTGTATCAGAGAACCCTAATGTAAAGTTTTCAAGCTTTTATCTGCAAAAATGTGGAACTTTGTATTATATTAAGTAAGAAGAAAAATCACGGCGGCGTGTTTATTTGTTTGTTATTTCTTTCCGCAGGCTTGATTAGATCGATCCAGTGGGGTAGAGCATTCGGGAGAGTGCTCATTCTAACGGAAATTAAAAGTTCTAGTGCCTATTTTCAGTGCTAAAAAATTTGGAGGACAACCAGGCCCCCTCCCACGCCACCTTTTCCCCAAAATTGTTCGATCAAAATTCTGAGATTGCTAATAACCATGTCTTTGAAGATAACATGACCCCCTCTCCCACAGCCCATGAAGAAAGGTTTTAAAATATAAAATTTGCTCATTGTTTATGTATAGTATTTATTATTAGAAAGTATGCATATATTTTTCGGGTGGGAAGGGGAGGAAAAATTTTCACTAGGGGACTCCGCGTGGGAAAATTTTCCATAAAAGAGGAAGTTTCCATGGGTGAACTTTTCAGGGTAAATTGCAAACTGGGGAATTTGCCAGAATTCCTATACGAAATTTCTATTTATATCTTGGTTTCTCCTTACCGACTCAATTTACGCGTGGAGGTGTTAAGGATTATTATCCGGGTAAATTTTCACCAGGATTGAATTGCCAAGAGGACAATCCATGGGGAGGGGGATTTCTGTGGAGGTGGAGCCAGATTTCCTGGCGTTATTCGAAAAATGATGTGAAACAAAAACAAGTTTTTTTCAACTGAAAGTGGGGGGCAACATTAAACTTAAAACGAATAGAAATTATTTTGTATATAAGGGGGAATGCCCCCTCCTAAACCCCTTGCTCTTTGCGCTAAAGTTTAAACCTTGTCCCAATTATTTAAAAGCGACTCCTAAATCACAAGGGTTGTTTAACCAGAACAATAGGCAACCTTTTTTAAGTGCCCAAAAACCTTAACGTGAAGAGCAAGGTGTTGAGGAGGTGGCACCTCCCTTATCTACGTAATGATTTCTGTTCGTTTTAAATTTCAATGTCGCTCTTTACTTTCAGTTGAAAAAATAAGTTTTTTTCTTTATTTAATCGTCTAATTAAAACTCAGCACTATATGACACATCACCGCCTCTGTTCAACATTAAAATAAAGGCCAAACTCTTTAGAAATATCCGAACTTTAATAAAGATTCGCATAAAATTCTTTATAAAGAATGCAAACAATTCTATGACTTTTAGGGGACGTTTCCCCCTTTTTTAAAATATTAGGCAAATTTCCTCGGGCTCGTAACCTATGATGGGTAAGAATAAACTTAATGAAATTTATATGTTTAAAATTAGAATAAAAATCTAATTCTTTTGATATACCTATTGGTATAAAGTTGCGTTTTTTAGAGTTTCGGTTACTATTGAGCCGGGTCGCTCCTTATTTATAGTTCGTTAAAGTGGCCACCATTTGCTCACCGAAATCCAAAACACAAAGTAATAATATGTTTGCACTTCTCATACATTTACTTTCTGTTATACAATCCCCTAAAAAACAACAATGTTGTATATCAATTTTTTCACCTCTGTGCCATAACAAGACTCGAAACAAAGTTTGGAATGTAAAATGAAGATAAACATTAAGTTTTTCAGCCTTGTTGTGACACCACGATCCTGCAATATCATTTCGACAGCCTAAAAAAGGTAGGATTTTAAATTTCACCTCCCTCTTTTTACGAAATGAAGATATTTGCCTCCCAGTTGGCTTTTGTGGTAATACAGACATATCCCCTAGATAAATATGAATTCAATTAAATACTTTTAGGTTGTATGCGTCATCAGTAAACCCTATCGGAAACCACACAAAGTAACTGAAACTTAGTGTCAAACTTGTTTGCAAAAAAACAGTCTTAACAATTAAAAACTTATTAATAACTAAATTATTAAAACTAATTACAAAAATATAACTTTCGTCCCACCCCCAACCAGAGCAAGCGGTCTCAGCCCAAAATCCGCCACTATATTAAGGGGGGTGCGGTTCCCCCGCCTGGATCCGCCATTACGTCTTCAAAAGTTCGATAAAGCCAACCAGGAAAAAATGCAAAAAAAATTCTTAAGGTTGTGACCTATTTAGATTTTCTTTGTGTCAAAAATGTCAATTTGCCAGTTCTGAGAAACTATATAGTCAATTTTGAGGCCAGGCTCTTTCATTGCTACGAGACCAGCTTGTCCACATTGATTCTCATTGTCCCTTATCTTGTAACAACAGACAATATGAGCCTCATCTTGATGTCTTGGCGTCACCATAGGTTAGACGCAATTTTTTGGGAAAAATCCAAATTCTTCGGTAAAGTTGTGACCTTTTTAGATCATTTTTAGTCACCAGAAATGTCAATAAGCCAGTTAAGACAAAAAAAAACTATCCAGCCGATTTCAATACGGGCCCGAGCAAGTGGTAAGCTTGTATATATTAATTCTATTTCTATGTAACAACCTCCAAATGTACGAGATTTGTTTGCTACTTCTTCTAAGGGAAAATAGAGCGTCCCAGGGAACACATATGTGTTCCCAGGGAAAATATGTGTCCCAGGGAACACATAGATCATTGAAGCTTCCCAGTGACTTCAGATTTTATAATGTTAGCATGTTTATTGTCTAAACTAATAAAATGAAAGATATCATAGGTCAATTGGTCCCCATAAGAAAGACATAAATAGCAACGAGGACCAAACTGCCTTTCCGTCATAAACATCAAAAACAAAAAGAACAAAAGATAACAAGTTTCAAACAAGAAGCACCTCATCATAAACATCAGAAACAAAAAGAACAATAGAGAACAAGTTTCAAACAAGAAGCACCTCATCATACACATCAGAAACAAAAAACAATAGAGAACAAGTTTCAAACAAGAAGCACCTCATCATACACATCAAAAACAAAAAGAACAAAAGATAACAAGTTTCAAACAAGAAGCACCTCATCATACACATCAGAAACAAAAAGAACAATAGAGAACAAGTTTCAAACAAGAAGCACCTCATCATACACATCAAAAACAAAAAGAACAAAAGATAACAACATTCAAACAAGAAGCATCTCATCATACACATCAGAAACAAAAAGAACAATAGAGAACAAGTTTCAAACAAGAAGCACCTCATCATACACATCAAAAACAAAAAGAACAAAAGATAACAAGTTTCAAACAAGAAGCACCTCATCATACACATCAGAAACAAAAAGAACAATAGAGAACAAGTTTCAAACAAGAAGCACCTCATCATACACATCAAAAACAAAAAGAACAAAAGATAACAAGTTTCAAACAAGAAGCACCTCATCATACACATCAGAAACAAAAAGAACAATAGAGAACAAGTTTCAAACAAGAAGCACCTCATCATACACATCAAAAACAAAAAGAACAAAAGATAACAAGTTTCAAACAAGAAGCAACTCATCATACACATCAGAAACAAAAAGAACAATAGAGAACAAGTTTCAAACAAGAAGCACCTCATCATACACATCAGAAACAAAAATAACAATAGAGAACAAGTTTCAAACAAGAAGCACCTCATCATACACATCAAAAACAAAAAGAACAAAAGATAACAAGTTTCAAACAAGAAGCACCTCATCATACACATCAGAAACAAAAAGAACAATAGAGAACAAGTTTCAAACAAGAAGCACCTCATCATACACATCAAAAACAAAAAGAACAAAAGATAACAAGTTTCAAACAAGAAGCACCTCATCATACACATCAGAAACAAAAAGAACAATAGAGAACAAGTTTCAAACAAGAAGCACCTCTTCATACACATCAAAAACAAAAAGAACAAAAGATAACAAGTTTCAAACAAGAAGCACCTCATCATACACATCACAAACAAAAAGAACAATAGAGAACACGTTTCAAACAAGAAGCACCTCATCATACACATCAAAAACAAAAAGAACAAAAGATAACTAGTTTCAAACAAAAAGCACCTCATCATACACATCAGAAACAAAAAGAACAACAGAGAACAAGTTTCAAACAAGAAGCACCTCATCATACACATCAAAAACAAAAAGAACAAAAGATAACAAGTTTCAAACAAGAAGCAACTCATCATACACATCAGAAACAAAAAGAACAATAGAGAACAAGTTTCAAACAAGAAGCACCTCATCATACACATCAGAAACAAAAAGAACAATAGAGAACAAGTTTCAAACGAGAAGCACCTCATCATACACATCAAAAACAAAAAGAACAAAAGATAACAAGTTTCAAACAAGAAGCAACTCATCATACACATCAGAAACAAAAAGAACAATAGAGAACAAGTTTCAAACAAGATGCATCTCTCTCCGGGTTACTGGCAAATATTTATGTCGAACATCTTAAAAATTGGGCGTTAAATTCAAATTTCTTGAAACATATTTATTCTATAGGGGACAATGCGTGGAAGACACAATACCACTTTGGAATTATGGGGAAAATGAACTTACAGGTTTTTTTTTAGATCACCTCAATACATATAATAGGAAATTACAGTTTACCTCAGAAATTGAAATTACAAATAAAATATCATTCCTAGATGTGTTGATTATTCGTAGCATCGACAAACTCAATTTTAATTTTTACAAAAAAAACACAAAACATTAGATATATTCATTTTAAATCAAATCACCCCCCCCCCAAAGTTAAAAGAGCTGTCTCTAACCATTCTAACCATTTGTTTTCATTCCCACAACACAGCGGAACCAAAATTATCAGGGTACTTATTGGGTACGGGTATCCCATTTTACTTATTAGTAATACAATTAACCGTAAGCTGAAAAGACACTCCCGTAAAACTAATGGTAGTTTACCGAGAATCCCAATAATCCCTTAAATATAAACTGCCTCCCATACATCCCAAAAAAGATTACGAATTTTTAAAAAGTTTGCACATAAAATAATCTGTATGTAGTATTTACAAATAATTTCAAAATCACGAATTTCCTAAACTCTGGTAAAGATAAAACCCCAGTTACTTGCCAAAAAGGAATCTATCAAATACCATGTGTGCAAAATACTATGTAGGAAGAACTCATCAGAATTTAGAGAAACGCCTACAACAGCATAAAGATGATATCACCAAAGCTCTCAATTCTAATATTAGTAATAATATATATTTTTTTTAATAATAATAATTTATTCCGGAAAAAGCCCGTGGACCTTAGGAAATTTACATAACAAAAAACGAACAACAAATTAACTAAATTAAATCAATACTATTTAAAGAAAACGCTCCCGATGTGCCGCTGCAATCCTTACAAATCTTGCTATCCTTTTAATACTCAGGAAATTTGTCTCTTTCATTCTATCTACCATCCATATCTCATTCAATTTTTCTTTACCATACATCTCTCGCCTCCAATCATTCAATTCGACACATTCACACAAAAAATGTATTAAACTTTCATCCTGAGATCCACACATAGGACACGCAATAAATTCTACCTTCTCCCCTTTTCTCCCTTGATACTTATTTCTTTTGATTCTGCTTTAAGCAGTCATGTATTTGAATACCCAAGCTACAAAATACTTTTTGAAGAATCCTCCCTTATTAGCAATGACCTAGACATAAAGCAGGTTATTCAAGAAGCAATTAAAATCAGACTTGTGATTAATAATAATATTTTCTTAAATGGGGACTTGGGGGAAAATTCATTAAATGCTCTATACACAAATTCAATTAAAACTATCTTACAAAATATATTAAAAAACCAGTAGACATTAACATAGAACCAGTTACAAAAAGACCTTCGATGTTATCTACCAAAAAGGGAAGACTAGCAATAAAAGCGTATTCTCAATTATTTCTCTTTCATTCCAATGAATTTCCTTGTTTCATCTCACTTTATTTATCAGTCGTGGTTGAACTTTGCAGATGTAAGGATGCTGGGACTGTTTTAAAATTTTAATTTTAATTTTAATAGTTTTATGTTATTGTAAGTCTCTTTTATTTTATATATTTATGTTTTATTGAAGATGGCCCATGGACATAGGGTCGAAATACTATTGAGATTAGAATACTGGTCTCTGTAGGTCGCAAATCACTTAATAATAAGATACTTTTTAGACTGAAAAATGGTGTAGACAAAGTTTTCAGAGAAGAAGAGTGCGGTGTTAGAAAAAGTAGAGGATATGTCGACTAAGTTTCCACTCTTATGTTAATAATTGAGAAGTGTCTTTGTTGTCAAACACCTTGGGTCCTCAGTTTTATAGATTATGAGCAAGAGTTCAATTCTGTTGATAGAAGAACTTTATCAAAGGTCTAATCCTTATATAGCATACCAGACAAATACATTAAAGTGATTTGTGCTATGTATGAGAATAACACTACTGCGGTTAAGGTAGGAAATGAGGTTAGCAGCTGGTTTTGTATTAAATCAGGAGTTAAGGAGGGCTGTGTTCTATCCCCCTTTATATGGGTCACTTTGATGGACTTAGTCTAAAGGAGTACAGGAAAGGCAATTGGAGGCCACGAAATCAAATGGGGAGGAAAAACTCTCCTGGACACAGATGATTTAATATTGAGAATTTAAGCATATTAGATCAAAAATGTGAGCAAAATGAATGAGTTTTAGAGGTTTTGCGAGTTCAGGGTGCTAGAATAGGTTTGAAAATTAATGTTAAGAAGACTAAGTCACTGAGGCTAGGAATAAGCAAAGATGAAACGGTGACGTTGGGTGGCGAAAAGATTGATCAGGTGGGCAACTTCACTTACCTTGGAAGTCTTATTGGTAAAGACGGTAGGAGCAGTGAGGATGTTAAAAGTAGAATAGCCAAGGCCCAGGGCGTTTTTTAACAGTTAAAAAAAGTTTGGAAGAATGGGAGGATGAGTCAGAAAATCAAGATTAGAATATTGGAAGCTAAAGTGATTACAGTGGTCAAATATGGCTCTGAAGTATGGACGCTCCAAAAAGCGGATACAATTTACAAGATGTTTCCAGAGAAATTGCCTACGGATTGTTCTGGGTACCCGGCTGACTGACTGGCTATATTGAAAGTAAGGTTGAGATGGCTAGGCCACATTCTGCGGATGAAGGATGACAGATTGCCAAAGATTGTCCTTTTTGGCCAACCGTCTGGGGCAAAACGGAAAGCAGGTTGTCCTCGTCTGGGGTGGGAGGATGTCATGAATAAAGATTTAAAGGAAATTGAAACTTCCTGGGAGGGTGTAAAGAAGGAGGCCTTGAATAGATTGGGTTGGAGGAGGAGCTTGGGTAGCTGTGTTGACCTCAGGCAGCTTGGAGCTGCGGTGAGTTATTATTGTTTTGGAACAGTCACAGCTTTAGCCTAACATAAAGAGAAGATGCACTGGTGGCCATGCTTTTGTTTTATTTGAGTTTATTTTTGGTCCAAATTGTTCTGCTGCATCTTTAACACTATTTATAAAGATCTGCAGTTTCAGTTTGCTATTTTAAAGAAGGCTAAGTCATCAGCAAAATCGAGATCTCCAGGTCTGGCCAGCTCACCAATATCAATCCGATATCCCTAATATTTGCTTAGGACGTAGTCAACAACAAGGATGAACAGTAGGATGAATCCAAGTTTCCTTGGATTTGGTCAGTGTTTCCAGTCAAATTTTTTTTAATTTAATGCAAGGTTTGATTGATGACACATTAAGTTAGATTAGATTTGGCTAAACGAGGTTAGGTTAGTTTAGATAATAAACAAGTTTTTTTCATGAAAGTAAGGAGCGACATTAAAACTTAAAACGAACAGAAATTACTCCGTATATGAAAGGGGCTTTTCCTCTTCAACGCCTCGCTCTTTACGCTAAAGTTTGACTCTTTCTCTTAACTCGACTTCTTAAAAATTTAAAAAACTTTAGCGTAAAGAGCGGGGCGTTGACGAGGAAAAGCCCCTTTTATATACGGAGTAATTTCTGTTCGTTTTCAGTTTTAATGTCGCTCCTTACTTTCATTTAAAAAAAAACTTGCTTTTTATGGCACTTGGTATTAACCAAGTGACATATAGCAGTCGCCAATTCTGTCGGTCTGTCGGTCTGTCTTTCTGTCTGTCAGTCTGTCTGTCGGTCCCGGTTTTGCTACTTTAGGCACTTCCAGGTAAGCTAGGACGATAAAATTTGGCAAGCGTATCAGGGACCGGACCAGATTAAATTAGAAATTGTCATTTCCCCGATTTGACCATCTGGGGGGGAGTGGGGCCCGGTTAATTCGCAAAAATAGAAAAAAATGAAGTATTTTTAACTTATCAGCGGGTATTTGGATCTTAATGAAATTTGATGTTTGGAATGATATTGTGTCTTAGAGCTCTTATTTTTAATCCCGACCGGATCTGATGACATTGGGGGGAGTTGGAGGGGGAAAACCTAAAGTCCCGGTTTTGCTACTTTAGGCACTTCCAGGTAAGCTAGGACGATGGAATTTGGCAAGCGTATCAGGGACCGGACCAGATTAAATTAGAAATAGTCGTTTTCCCGATTTGACCATCTGGGGGGGGGGAGAAGGGGCCGGTTAATTCGGAAAAATAGAAAAAATGAAGTATTTTTAACCTATGAGCGGGTGATTGGATCTTAATGAAATTTGATGTTTGGAATGATATTGTGTCTCAGAGCTCTTATTTTAAATCCCGACTGGGTCTGATGACATTGGGGGGAGTTGGAGGGGGGAAACCTAAAATCTTGGAAAACACTTAGAGTAGAGGGATCGGGATGAAACTTGATGGGAAAAATAAGCGCAAGTCCCAGATACATGATTGACATAATCGGAACTTATTTGCTCTCTTTGGGGTAGTTGGGAGGGGGGAGTAAGTCTTAAAAATTAGAAAAATGAGGTATTTTCAACTTACGAACGGGTGATCAGATCTCAATGAAATTTGATGTTTAGAAGGATATCGTGTCTTAGAGCTCTTATTTTAAATCCCGACCGGATCTGGTGATGGGGGCGGGGAGTTGGGAGGGGGAAACCTAAAACTTGGAAAACACTTAGAGTGGAGGGATCGGGATGAAACATGGTGGGAAAAATAAACACAAGTCCTAGATAGATGATTGACATAAACGGAACGGATCCGCTCTCTTTTGGGTAGTTGGGGGGGGGGGGGTTAATTCTGAAAAATTAGAAAAAATGAGGTATTTTTAACTTACGAATGGGTGATTGGATCTCCATGAAATTTGATTTTTAGAAGGATATCGTGGCTCAAAGCTCTTATTTTAAATCCTGAACGGATCTGGTGACATTGGGGGAAGTTTGGGGTGGGGAGACCTAAAATGATGGGAAACCCTTAGATTGGAAGGATTGGGATGAAACTTGGTTGGAAAAATAAGCAAAAGTCTTGCATACGTAATTTACATAATTGGAACGGATCCGCTCAATTGCGGGGGGGGGGGGTAATTCTGAAAAATAAGAAAAATAACGTATTTTTAACTTACGAATGAGTGATCGGATCTTCATGAAACTTCATATTTAGAAGGACATCGTAACTCTGATATCTTATTTTAAATCTCAACCGGATCAAACGTAATTGGGAGGGGGGGTCAGTTGGGGGGACCGGAAATCTTAGAAAATACTTAAAGCGGTGAGATCAGGATGAAACTGGATGGGAAGAATAGAAACCTGTCTAAGATACGTGACTGACATAACTGGACCGGATCTGCTCTCTTTGGTGGAATTGGGAGGGGGGAGGTAATTTTGAAAATTGAGGTATTTGTAACTTACGAAAGGGTGACCAGATCTTAATGAAATTTGATATTTAGAAGGATCTTGTGCTATAAAGTTTAACTTTAGGTTCTGACCTTCTCACAAGTGCCAAATGAGCTCTTGGCTCTTGGCTCTTCCGACCTCGTCCAAATGAGGTCTTGGCTCTTTCGACCTCGTACCATATGAGCTCTCGGCTCTTCCGACCTCGTCACAAGTGCCATATGAGCTCTTAGCTCTTGTTTTTATTTTATTTCTGGACGATTTTTAATTAATGCATGTTTTGATCTTAGCTCTCCGCACATAAATAATTAAAACGAAATTTGCATATTAATTTTTTTTTTGCTAAATGGCTTTCTCATAGTTTTAATCGGAAGATTTTGAGAAAAAAGGAGCGAGGGAGGAAGCCTAGTTGCCCTCCAATTTTTTGACTACTTAAAAAGGCAACTAGAACTTTTAATTTTTTATGAACATTTTCATTAGTAAAAAATATAAGTAATTTACGAATTAACTTACGTAACGAACTTCTATATTCGTATGCTTTTATTGCGTATATGAGGGGGATCACCCCTCGTCGATACCTCGCTCTTTACACTAAAGCTTAAATTTTGTCCCAATTCCATAAGAATGACCCTTGAATCCCAAAGGCCGTAGAATAAATAGTCGAAATTACTAAAAATACTTTAGCGTAAAGAGCGAGGTATTACGAGGAGGTAAACCGCTCATATGTGTAATAATTTTTGCTCGTTTTAAGTTTTAATGCTGCTCCTCACTTTCAGTAGAAAAAAACCTTTTCATATTTATTTTTTCATTGTTTTTTTAAATAATGCTACAAAATCCTGCGCCCCCTTCATTGAAAGTCTCTTCCCCCATGAGAAGTTTTTCCATGGAAAGATCCTCCCATGTACCCCCCCCCCTAAAGTCTCCCCCCCCCAAACCAAAAAAATCTCCCTGAGCCCAGTAACCATTACTATATGTAAACACAGGTCAAAGTTTGTAACTTGCAACCCCTCCCACGGGGACAGCGGGGGAGTAAGTCGTCCCCAAAGACATCGTTATTAAGTTTTTCGACTATGGTGAAAAAAATGGCTATCTCGGAATTTTGATCCGGTGACTTTGGGAAAAAATGAGCGTGGGAGGGGGCCTAAGTGCCCTCCAACTTTTTTGATCACATAAAAGGACACTAGAACTTTTAATTTCCGTTAGAATGAACCCTCTCCCGACATTCTAGGACCACTGGGTCGATACGATCACCCTTAGGAAAAAAAAACAAAACAAAAAAACAAATAAACACGTATCCGTGATTTGTCTTCTGGCAAAAAATGCGAAATTCCACATTTTTGTAGATAGGAGCTTGAAAATTCTGCAATATGATTCTCTGGTACGCTGAATCTGACGGTGTGATTCTCGTTAAGATTGTATGATTTTTAGGGGGTGTTTTCCCCTATTTTCTAAAATGAGGAAAAGTTTCTCAGGCTCGTAACTTTTGATACGTAAGACTAATCTTGATGACAGTTATATATTTAAAATCAGCATTAAAATACAATTTTTTTAATGCAACTGTTGGTATCAAAATTCCATTTTTTAGAGTTTCGGTTACTATTGAGCCGGGTCGCTCCTTACTACAGTTCGTTACCACGAACTGTATGACATATATATATATATATATATATATATATATATATATATATATATATATATATATATATATATATATATATATATATATATATATATATATATATATACTTACAATTATTACTTGTTTAAAGACATAAGCTGCACAGGACACATGAGAGAAATTTAAAAGCTATCATAAATTTAACTTACATGTAGATTTAACTTACATTTACAGATAGCGGACGCTCGTATCTAAAAAGCGAATCTTCATCATCACCAGCAGCTTCTTTGTTAACGGACCATAAATCATTGCCAATTCGTACAAATTCCTTAAAAAACAACTATTAACTAGGGTTTGCGTAATTTTGGTTTATATGAATAAAAATATAGTTTCTTCATGTTTTGACACCAATCCATGCCATTTTAGACACAATTGGCAGCCTCCTTTGCTCAGCACTATCTTTAGGCTCGTTAGTAACGTCTTTTTGAAGATTTAAGAGGACTCTGGTTTCTTATTTGATCCCATCCTGTGATCTTTGTGGATTAATTTTTTATTAAATCTTCACCTCCTTCACCAGTTTTGACGAGTAAAATTTCATTAAAACTACATTTACGTTGCCAGAGCACAAAAAATTTTCCAAAAATTTGGTAGGCTTCAAATAGCAAAGTTTGCACACTTGCTACCATGGTGGTATGTATACAATAAAATCAGGCAGTGATCCTGCCCACTTAAACCTCACAATATCAAAGAGTCACCATAATAAGAACAAAATGCACACTATGCTAGTGTGCGCATAATAAAACCAGACGACGAGTTGACCAGTTTTCCCTTGCATAATGACAAAAAAGTACCAGGGTATGAACACTATGGCAGTATATATAAATAAAATCCAGTGAGGGTGTTGACCAGTTAAACGCCAGGAGTATAAGCATATTCTAGTGTTCATACAATAAAACAAAGGGATTGAGTTCACCAGTTTTCACTCGCATAATGACAAAAAAATAGCATATCTTAAAATGAAAAAAAGAAAATTAACAGACTACACGCATTATGCTAATGTTCATACAATAAAACAAAGCGATTGAGCTGAACGGTATTGTCTCTCATAATAACAAAAAAGTCACACAACATGCAAAGAATGCCAGCATGTATAAAATAAAATCCAGCGATGGTGTTAGCCGGTTAAATACCATAAAATGAAAAAAAAAGTGCACTATAGACATTATGCTAGTGTTCATACAATAACACAAATCGATTGAGATGACCAGTTTTCACTCGCATAATGACAAAACATACCACAGTATGCACACAATGCCAATTTGTATAAAATAAAATCCGGTGATAGTGTTGACCAGTTAAATATCTTAAAATGAAAAAAAGAAAAATAGCGGACTATATGCATTATGCTAGTGTTCATACAATAAAACAAAGCGATTGAGTTGACCAGTTTTCACTCGCATAATGACGTAAAAATAATACAGTATGCACAAAACGCCAATATGTATAAAATAAAATCCGGTGATAGTGTTGACCATTTAAACATCATAAAATGAAGAAAAAGCGGACTATAGGCATTATGCTTTTGTTCATACAAAAAACAAAGCGATTGAGTTGACCAGTTTTCACTAACATAATGACAAAAAATAGCACAGTATGCCCACAGTGCCAGTATGTATAAAATAAAATCCGGTGATAGTCTTGACCTGTTAAATATCATAAAATGAAAAAAAAAAACAGACTATAGGCATTATGCTTTTTTTCATACAATAAAACAAAGCGATTGAGTTGACCAGTTTTCACTCGCATAATGACAAAAAATAGCACAGTGTGCACACAATGCCAGTATGTATAAAATAAAATCTGGTGATAGTGTTGACCATTTAAACATCATAAAATGAAGAAAAAGCGGACTATAGGCATTATGCTTGTGTTCATACAATAAAACAAAGCGATTGAGTTGACCAGTTTTCACTCGCATAATGACAAAAAATAGCACAGTATGCACACAATGCCAGTATGTATAAAATAAAATCCGGTGATAGTCTTGACCTGTTAAATATCATAAAATGAAAAAAAAAACAGACTATAGGCATTATGCTTTTTTTCATACAATAAAACAAAGCGATTGAGTTGACCAGTTTTCACTCGCATAGTGACAAAAAATAGCACAGTGTGCACACAATGCCAGTATGTATAAAATAAAATCTGGTGATAGTGTTGACCATTTAAAGATCATAAAATGAAAAAAAAACGGACTAAAGGCATTATGCTAGTGTTCATACAATAAAACAAAGCGATTGAGTTGACCAGTTTTCACTCGCATAATGACAAAAAATAGCACAGTGTGCACACAACGCCAGTATGTATAAAATAAAGTCTGGTGATAGTGTTGACCAGTTAAATATCATAAAATGAAAAAAAAAACAGACTATAGGCATTATGCTTTTGTTCATACAATAAAACAAAGCGATTGAGTTTACCAGTTTTCACTCGCATAATGACAAAAAATAGCACAGTATGCACACAATGCCAGTTTGTATAAAATAAAATCCGGTGATAGCGTTGACCAGTTAAATATCTTAAAATTAAAAAAAAGAAAAATAGCGGACTATATGCATTATGCTAGTGTTCATACGATAAAACAAAGCGATTCAGTTGACCAGTTTTCACTCGCATAATGACAAAAAATAGTACAGTATGCACACAATGCCAGTATGTATAAAATAAAATCCGGCGATGGTGTTGACCAGTTAAATATCTTAAAATGAAAAAAAAAAGAAAAATAGCGGACTATGTGCATTATGCTAGTGTTCATACAATAAAACAAAGCGATTGAGTTGACCAGTTTTCACTCGCATAATGACAAAAAATAGCACAGTATGCACACAATGCCAGTTTGTATAAAATAAAATCCGGTGATAGCGTTGACCAGTTAAATATCTTAAAATTAAAAAAAAGAAAAATAGCGGACTATATGCATTATGCTAGTGTTCATACGATAAAACAAAGCGATTAAGTTGACCAGTTTTCACTCGCAAAATGACAAAAAATAGCACAGTATGCACAAAACACCAGTTTGTATAAAATAAAATCCGGTGATAGTGTTGACCTGTTAAATATCATAAAATGAAAAAAAAGGACTAAAGGCATTATGCTAGTGTTCATACAATAAAACAAAGCGGTTGAGTTGACTAGTTTTCACTCGCATAATGACCAAAAAATAATACAGTATGCACACAACGCCAGTATGTATAAAATAAAATCCGGCGACGGTGTTGACCAGTTAAATATCTTAAAATGAAAAAAAAAGAAAAATAGCAGACTATGTAGGATTCATCCTATATAGTCTGCGATCTAGGATTCATCAAGCAATAGCGATCTAGGATTCATCAAGGCAAGACCTAGCTTGTGACTGTGAGAGTTTAATAACCGCATCTGGATTTTTCAAGATTTTTGCGCTGTTTGTTACGGGGCCCCTTAAATTTTTATATGAAGAAAGGGGCCCATGCCTGTAAGTCCCTTTGAAATGTCATTTTGCTAATTTGATTTACGGAGGCGAATTTTTACTGCATAATTAACGATGTCGGTCACAAAAAAGCATTTCGACGAGCGTATGGATGACTTAAAGCAAATGGTCGAAAATCTTCGTAAAGAGAATTCAGCTCTGAAACAAGAGAATTCTGATTTGAAAAATGCAATTATAGCGGTTAAAGAACAGTGTTTGAGTAAGGAATTGTACGTAAAACGCAAAAATCTGCTGATCCACGGAATTCCTAATAAGGATAGTGAGAATATTGAAGAGACAGTCCACGACTTTTTATCAGGAATGCCAGTACAAAACTTGAAGGATATAAAATTCAGGGCAATGTACAGAATTATAAACAAGGCCAAGGGCCCTTCCCGCTCGAACTCTCGCCCCGTTTCGGACCCTATTTTTGTCTCTGTTCTGAATCTTAGGCATAAAGATAGTATCATGGCTTGTGTTGGTAGCCTAAAAGGCACAGGAAAGAGCATCAGTAATGACTTACCATCTGAACTTGCAAAGCGTCGGAAAGAACTTTTGAGTACGGCTTACAAGCTTCGAAATTCCAAAGTAACCGCTGAGAAAGTATCTCAAACTAAAGTCATGCAACAGGGTACTAAACTATGGCTAGAAACAAAAAAAAACTTCTAGCTCAAGCTGGGTTAAGTTCAGTGATGCATGCCATGACCCCTCGCCTTGGTTTTATCCGCAGTTATTAGTGATGGTGCTTCTGACGCGTGACATAAACTATCGAGTATTTTCGCCTCAGTAAAGTGAGGGGATGCAATTTTGCTGCTCTTTTTTTGCAACGTCCGTATCTGTGTGTGTTTTTTTAGTTATTGTCTTATTTTTCCTTTTCTCTATTTACTATATTATTTACTCCTTTCTTGCTTTCTTTTGCAATGTGCATATCTATGTTTTTTCATTTATTTTCTTATATTTCGCTCTTTCCATGTTATTTACTCTTTTCTTTACTTTTTTACTTGTAAATATTTTTCCGTTCCAGAGCGAAAATTCAAGTTCGTGCCTTCGCCTTATGAATTTGCTGTCATTAGGATGTCTGCGTCGCCCGTGTTCACTCGACTACAGCGTGGTCTCTATTCATCACCTATATTGGTAAGTAGTAATGTATGAAATTGAGTTTTCATCGAGGACTGACGCTAATCTCACGAAAAGGAAATTAGATAAATATGAAAGTCGTAGAGTAAATTTTAATGAAATTTTGAATAACCCGATAGGAAGAACACAGAATATGAATTTTGATGAAAATTTGGATAATATTATTGATAGTAATTTTGTGGAGGAGTTTGGGTTATGGGATGTTGGAGCTTGGTGGGAGGATTTCCTCCGGGTTGTGCATTTGAATGCTCAAGGGCTGAATTCTTCCCTGGATGATATACAGCTTATATGTAGGAATTCTCGCCCTGGAATTATTGGCTTATGTGAAACTTTTTTAAATGAAAAGAACCAGCTACTTATGGATATACCTGGATATAATTCAATATTTCTAAATAGAAAGATAGCAACAAGGGGGGAGGGGGGCTAGGATTTTATGTATTGAGTAATCTGGCAGTTGTAAGAAGAGATGATCTGTCTATAAACGTTGAACGGGTATTTGAATCTCTATTCATAGAATTGACTACTAGCTCCAATGAAAAGATAATAATTGGCGAAATATACAGATCTCCAAGCGGATCAATGAAACATTTTATGGAAATATTAGAGATTGTTCTTGGGAAAGTATTGTCTGAAAAGGCAGAAATAATTTTAATGGGTGATTTTAACGTTGACATGATGGATATGTTATCGAGTCAGGCTTGTGATATACTGGCACTAGTATTCTCGTCTGGGTTAACTCCCTGTATAAATATCCCTACACGAATTTCGAACCAATCTGCAACCCTAATTGACAATGTGTTCTCATCTATACATTCTGTAAAAAATGAAGTGCTACTATCAGATACATCGGACCATTTCCTGGTAGGAGTTTTACTTCCACTCCCCCGGCTTGCCCGCCGAATAGCCCCTGATAATAAACCAAGATTCCGATATACACCAGCAAACATCGAAAACCTCAAAGAAGATTTATTCACTACGTCATGGGAGTTTACAATACCTGAGAGGGTGAGCTTAGAAAATTATAATAAGATATTTGATTTTTTTATGAAACAGTAAAGGAGAAATTTATCCACCATTGTCGAACACCCCAACCAAGTCTTTCTAAGAGATCAACACCAATAGCCCCATGGACTACAGCTGGAATACTGAAGTCAATAAAGAGGAAACAGAACCTTTGGAAAGAGTATAGGAACAGACCAAGTGATGCTAAATTAGAGGCTTTTAAACTATACCGGAAGATGCTTAAAACTCTGATTCGAAAAGCTAAAATTACATATTTTTCCCGAAGGTTTGCGGATTGCGGCAAAAATATCAAGAAAACTTGGGATGTAATTAAGGAAGTTACGCAACCATCGGCAAGACCTAGAAAGCTCCCTAAATCACATAATGTTCAGAATCAGCTTTTCTTGGATGAAGACCAAGTGCGACATTAGATGACAAAATTTTTTGCTGAGGTTGGGAAAACAATGGCGTTAGGTGTGGTTCCTTCTTCAAGTTCTAGATCTTGGAAGCAGTTCCTCGGTCCTTCCTGTGCAAAGTCGATGGTTCTTGAGTCAGTTACGGAGCAGGAACTGATAATAATAATTTCGTCATTGAAAAATTCTTCATACCAAATTCCTGCCAGATTAATTAAACAAATTCTTCCCTCAATTATTACACCACTGTGCCACTTGGTTAACCAGTCATTCAAGCTCGGAATATTCCCTCAGCGTTTCAAGTTGGCACGAGTGATAGCACTATTTAAAGGAGGTGACCGGGAGGACCCGGGGAACTATAAGCCTATATCTCTTCTGTCTGTTTTTTCTAAAATATTTGAAAAGACTATGCTAAAGCGTTTGCTGAGTTTCCTAGACGCGAAGAAGTTTTTTCATCGGCACCAATTTGGTTTTAGGGAGAAGTGCTCAACAGAATACGCATGTAATATGCTTCTTCATTTTGTACGACAGTCTTTAGACTTCGGCCTTATCCCTGCGGCAATATTCCTTGATGTGAAGAAAGCTTTTGACAGCCTCACACACGAGATAATTATTGGTAAGTTGTCGCATCAAGGCGTTCGTGGAGAAGCTCTGTCCTGGTTTTCTTCATTCCTAACTGGCCGATCCATTGCAGTTGAAGCTTCTGATGAGCATGTTCCAGTTGAATATGGAGTGCCACAAGGCTCAGTTCTTGGGCCATCCCTTTTCCTCATATATGTCAACGACCTCTATCGACTATTTAGCAACCCACGATCTAATTTCTGTTGTCATTTGTGCCAGAAAGGAGATGCTGTGGTTGGAGCCTTGGATACGCCTGGTCAACATGAAGAACTCTTTGCATTCGCCGACGACACCACCCTGGGGGCTGCAGCACCTGATGAATCATCTCTTATCCTCAAGCTACAATTGATGACAGAAAACATATATCGTTGGTTTGATGCAAATTTGTTAGATTTTAATGTAAAAAAATCGTTTCTTCTTATATTCTCCCGCATAGGCAAAAGCTGCCCTACAGTGACAGAGCTTAAAACATCTAAGGGATCAATATCCCGCCCAGCTGACCGGTTTATTCGATTCCTTGGGATACTTCTGGATGAAAATCTATCTTTCAAACGGCATATTGAGTCAATGAGATTAAAGGTTTCTCGAGGCCTTGGAATTATTTGGAAGCTGAAGCGAGTCTTTCCTTTCTCTATCCTTCGTCTATTATACTTCTCTCTTATTTACCCCTATTTATGCTACTGCTCGTCAGTGTGGATGTCAACATTTCCATCTGTACTTACACCTTTACATAATCTCCAACTGAAAGCAGCAAAAGTCCTTCAATCTACAACCCATATTTCTGTTGAACTTCTGAAGATTAAAGATATTCATACATTACACCTCTCTTTCATTGCATTTCAGTATTTCCGTGGAGACCTTCCATCAAGTTTTTCCGGGCTTCTTGAAACTGTTCGAAATGTCAGTCCTTATGAAACTAGAAACAAGGATGATGTGCTAGTGCCATCCACCCCTGCAGTGCGCTCGGACTTTGGTCTGATAGTTGCTGTCAGACGTGCCTGGAATTCCATTCCTGTTGGGATTCGACGGTCCTGTACCATAGGCTCCTTCAAGAAACTGTTAAAAAATTGTTTAATTAAAAAAAAATTAAATTAAATTATAATATTGATCAGTTATTTATATTGTTTAGTTTTCAAGATTTAATTTATTTATTTAATTATTTAATTGAATTTAATTATTTAGATTTGGGTGGTGTGAGTGTCGGATCCTCGATGTATATTTTTTTTTTTTATTATTATTTTTTTTTTTTTAAGTAGGTGGTGCGGAGACCGGTTGTACTCGGGTGAAGATTGGTGAGTAGACTCTAAATATATTTTAAGTGTGAATGTAATTAATAATTATTTATGTTTTGTTTTGTTGTTGTTTTTTTTCCCAAATAACGGGCCATTGAGCCCTTTGGGATATTTTTGTTTATAAATGGATGGATATTGATAACAAAAGGAACTTGAACTTGAACTTGTGCATTATGCTAGTGTTCATACAATAAAACAAAGCGATTGAGTTGACTAGTTTTCACTCGCATAATGACAAAAAATAGTACAGTATGCACACAATGCCATTTTGTATAAAATAAAATCCGGTGATAGTGTTGACCTGTTAAATATCATAAAACGAAAAAAAAATAAAGGACTAAAGGCATTATGCTAGTGTTCATACAATAAAACAAAGCGATTGAGTTGACCAGTTTTCACTCGCATAATGACAAAAAATAGTACAGTATGCACACAATGCCAGTATGTATAAAATAAAATCCGGTGATAGTGTTGACCTGTTAAATATCATAAAATGAAAAAAAAACGGACTAAAGTCATTATGCTAGTGTTCATACAATAAAACAAAGCGATTGAGTTGACCAGTTTTCACTCGCATACTGACGTAAAAATAATACAGTATGCACACAACGCCAGTATGTATAAAATAAAATCCGGCGATGGTGTTGACCAGTTAAATATCTTAAAATAAAAAAAAATAAAAATAGCGGACTATGTGCATTATGCTAGTGTTCATATAATAAAACCAAAAGATTGAGTTGAACAGTTTTCCCTCGCATAATGACAAAAAAAGTCGCACAATATGCACACTAAGCGGACTATAAGCATTATGCTAGTGTGCATAGAATTAAATAAGACGAGCAAGTTGATCAGTATTTACTAGCAGAAGAAAAAACGAGTAGCACAGTACAATACCCTTGTATGCCAGCTTTTTTCTTCACAAAATAAAAAAAAGTAGAGCAGTATCCTCTATGCTAGTATGTATATAATACATCTAGTAGATGGTGTTGACCAGTTACACCCTGCAAATGAAAAAAAGCAGCATAATATGAACAAAATGCACACTATGTAATTGTGTACACAATATAACCAGAATTTGAGTTGACCAGTTTACGTTCGCACAAGGAAAAAAGGCAGTACTGTATACTCACTATGCTAGTGCACACACATTAAAATCAGAAGAAGATGTTGACCCTTTCCCCTCGCACAATGACAAAAGAAAGTAAATTACAACTTACTTTCAGCTCGACCGGACGAAAATCACCCCTGTAAATATTGCCTTGCAGGAATTTTGAGAGTTCTTCCAAGTTTCCTATAGTTGCAGTCATTCCAACAAGTCTTACATCAACTGCAATATATATCAACTACATCAACACCAGATAATTATTAAGATTAAAACTAAACACTAAGATAAAGTAAACAATTAAAAAGATTAAGAACAGTCCAAAAACAAAAACTAGTTTGTTGAAAAAAAAAATAAACAAGAGCTATGAAGGTTCATTTTTAATAGAATAAAACCTTCTCTCCTCAAAATATTTTGTCTTCGCTATCCCTCTACCTATAACTCATCTAGTTCATTATATTTGGTAATATCGAACTGAACAATGTCGAGAACGTACATTCTAACAACTGCTGCAAAATTTTCAACTGCTGCAAAATTTATCAACTGCTGCAAAATTATCAACTGCTGCAAAATTTAAATTATCAACTGCTGCAAAATTATCAACTGTTGCAAAATTATCAACTGCTGCAAAATTTAAATTGTCAACTGCTGCAAAATTTTTTCAACTGCTGCAAAATTTAAATTATCAACTGCTGCAAAATTATCAACTGTTGCAAAATTATCAACTGCTGCAAAATTTAAATTGTCAACTGCTGCAAAATTTAAATTATCAACTGCTGCAAAATTATCAACTGTTGCAAAATTATCAACTGCTGCAAAATTTAAATTGTCAACTGCTGCAAAATTTGTCAACTGCTGCAAAATTTAAATTATCAACTGCTGCAAAATTATCAACTGTTGCAAAATTATCAACTGCTGCAAAATTTAAATTGTCAACTGCTGCAAAATTTGTCAACTGCTGCAAAATTTAAATTATCAACTGCTGCAAAATTATCAACTGCTGCAAAATTTAAATTATCAACTGCTGCAAAATTATCAACTGCTGCAAAATTTAAATTATCAACTGCTGCAAAATTATCAACTGCTGCAAAATTTAAATTATCAACTGCTGCAAAATTTAAATTATCAACTGCTGCAAAATTATCAACTGTTGCAAAATTATCAACTGCTGCAAAATTTAAATTATCAACTGCCGCAAAATTTATCAACTGCTGCACAACTGCTGCAAAATTATCAGAGAGATAAACTAGTCAAGCATAACTTACTAGAAAACATTACTTTATCAATTCACTCTTCTCGAACCTTCTGCTTTGACAAAATCTCAAGCAATCCCCAAAGATTGTAACCATGTCATCTCTTCGTATGTCTTATCTTTCTCTATATAATTGGTAAGCGCTCGTAACACCCAGACAATCTCTTATCCGAAAACGTCACGTGATATGACGCCTATATATTGAAGACTAACTCATTGGTAGACATTGTTTTTCTATTCACTCTGCTCAAACCTTCTGCTTCGACCACCTCTCAAACAATCCCCAAAGATTACAAATCATATCTTTCCAGGTTCTTTAAATCACTCTATATAATTGATAAGTGTCCATAACACCCAGCCAATCCCTAATCAGAAAAAATCATGTGATACTACACCCATATACTCAGGACTAACTCACTGGCAGACATTGCTTTTCTATCTAATCTGCTCAAACCTTCTGCTTTGATCATATCTCAACCAAACACTAAAGATTATAAATCGTGTGTTTACGCATTCCTTATTTTACTTTATATTTTGTCAGCCAGTAGAAAAATATAAAGACGAAAAACAAGCAAATATTTTGCTTGTTTTTTTGACAATGTTAACAAATATTTTGACAATGACCTCCGCCAAGTTGTCCTCAGTGCTCGTAAACAACAACAAAAATCTAAACTTTTGAAGTGAACTGTACAAGAAGAGAAAAGATGGTGAATCGAAAAACCCCATAAAGAAATAAATAAAAGACAATTCACCAATTGGATTGCTTTGCAATTCATTAGATTTGCGAATTGGTTGTCTTAAATTAGACTCGGCGAAAATATTGAGTCTTTTGATATTTAAGTCGTTATAAATTGGGCTTAAGGAAATATATCCTATATCTCTATTTATAGCAAAATTTGTATTTATACATTTTTAATCTCAATTGCCTCTTTAAAAGATTACGGTAGGCCATTTACAGTAGATATTAAAGTTGTACCTTCAAAAATAACTAAATAATCAGGATTACTTGCAAAGCAAAGAATACTTATCCAATCCAATCGGTGAACCTAACCTAATTCAGTATTTTTTTAATTATTCTATTTTAATATATATTTTAATTATTCAGTATTTTTTCTCTTCATGTAAAGTCCACTTCAAAAGGTTAGATATTTTTTTATAAGCACATAGGACGACTTGGCGGAGGCCTTTGTCGATATGTTTGCTTGTCTTTCGTCTTTATATTTTACTACTGGCTGTAAAATCCTCTTTTTTCTCACCCATTTGATTTTCTTTTTTATTAATCATATCCTCTCTTGTCTCTGTTTCATGCGTCATTTATAGTCAATGTGGTCATAGAACGTAGACACATGCGACACAGTGCCCTATAAACAACTCAGCTAGCACGGGGATGAAGACAGTAAGTAATGATTTGTACACATGAGACTGTTCCGTCTTAACTGCAGACATGATTCAATGGAAGGGACTGCAGTGCTCCCTAAACAACTCAGCTGGCATGGGCATTACGACAATAAGCAATGATAAGTACACATCTGTTCCGTCATAACTGCAGACATGATTTCATGGAAGGGGCTGCAGTACTCTATCAACAACTCAGCTGTCATGGGGATGAAGACAGTAAGTAATGATAACTACTCATGAGACAATTCCATTTAACAAAAGCATTACTTGCTTCTTCATCCCTGCCAATGTTTCTCCACTTGGGCTATTAAGTTTGTGAGAGTTCATACGCTTGCCGTGAAAAAAATTAGTACACGAGGTGTCCAAAATAAAATATTAATCTCCACTCTCCCAGGTGCAAGTCAATTGATAAAAAAAGTCCTGGATTTTATGAGCTTCGTAAATAATAAAATTTAAAACAATATATAATATAATATAGATAAACAAAAAATATATAACAAAAGAAGAAGAAAGAACACGACATACAAATAGCTTTTATACTCTGGAAGTGTAAGAGAAGGGGCTAAATTTATAAAATAAAGGACAGTGAGAAACCACCGAAAAACATAATTTAAACAAAATAATAAAAACAAGAGCTAAGAGCTCATATGGCACTTGTGACGAGGCAAGAAGAGCTAAGAGCCAAGAGCTCATTTGGTATGAGCTCTAACAAAATTCTAGAAATAGATAGATTGATTTAAAAGGAAAATCAGAGGCTTAATGCCGGTCAGGATTTAAAATAAGAGCTCTGAGTCACAATGTCCTTCTAAATATCAAAATTCATTAAGATCCGATCACCCACTCGTAAGTTATAAATACCTAATTTTTCTAATTCTTCCTCTCCCTTTAGCCCCCCAGATGGTCGAATCTGGGAAAACGACTTTATCAAGTCAATTTGTGCAGCTCCCTGACACGCCTACCAATTTTCATCGTCTTAGCACGTCCAGAAGCACCAAACTCACCAAATAACTGAACCGCTCCGCCCAACTCCCCCAAAGAGAGCGAATTCAGTACGGTTACGTCAATCACGTATCAAGGACATTTACTTATTCTATCCATCAAGCTTCATCCTGATTCCTCCACTCCAAGTGTTTTCCAAGATTTCCCCCTCCAACTCCCCCCAATGTCAAAAGATCTGGTCGGGATTTGAAATAAAAGCTTTGAGTCATGAATTCCTTCTAAATATCAAATTTCATTAAGATCCGATCACCTATTCGTAAGATGAAAATACCCCGATTTTCACGTTTTTCAAGAATTCCAGTTTCCCCCTCCAACTCCCCCAATGTCAAAAGATCTGGTCGGAGTTGAAAATCAGAGCTTTAAAGCACAAGATCCTTCTAAATTTCAAATTTCATTAAGATCTGGTCACCCTTTCGTAAGTTACAAATACATCAATTTTCAAAATTACCCCCCCCCCCCCCCAACTCCACCAAAGAGAGCAGATCCAGTCCGGTTAAGTCAGTCACGAACCTTAGACAGGTTTTTATTCTTCCCATCCAGTTTCATCCTGATCTCTCTACTTTAAGTATTTTCTAAGATTTCCGGTCCCCCCCAACTGCCCCCCCAATGAGGCTGGATCAGGTTGAGATTTAAAATAAGAGATCTGAGTTGCGAGGTCCTTCTAAATATGAAGTTTCATGAAGATCCGATCACTCCTTCGTAAGTTAAAAATACGTCATTTTTTCAAATTTTTCAGAATTTGACCCCCCCTCCCCAATAGAGCAGATCTGTTCCAATTATGTAAATCAAGTATCTAAGACTTCTGCTTATTTTCCCCACTAAGTTTCATCCCGATCCCTCCAATCTAAGCGTTTTTCATGAATTTAGGTTCCCCCACCCCAAACTCCCCCCAAAGTCACCAGATCCGGTCGGGATTTAAAAAGAGAGCTTTGAGACCCGATATCATTCTAAATATCAAATTTCACTGAGATCCGATCACCCGTTTGTAAGTTAAAAATATCTCATTTTTCTAATTTTTCAGAATTACCCCCCCCCCCCCCCCCCCAACTACCCGAAAGAGAGCAGATGTGTTCCGGTTATGTCAATCATGTATCTAGAACTTCTGATTATTTTTCCCACCAAGTTTCATCCCGATCCCTCCACCCTAAGCGTTTTCCAAGATTTTAAGTTTCCCCCTCCCAACTCCCCCTCCCCCAATGTCACCAGATCCAGTTGGTATTTAAAATAATAGCTCTGAGACACGATATCCTTCTAAATATCAAATTTAATTGAGATCCGATCACCTGTTCGTAAGTTAAAAATACCTCATTTTTTCTAATTTTTCAGAATTACCCCCCCCCCCCACTACCCCAAAGAGAGCAGATCCGTTCCGGTTATGTCAATCATGTATCTAGGACTTGTGCTTATTTTTCTCACCAAGTTTCATTGGGAAAAACTAGAAAAATTGAGGTATTTTTCCCTTAAGAATGAGTGACCGGATATTAATGAGATTTGATATTTAAAAGGAACTTAGGTATCACGGCTCATATTTTAAATCCCGACCAGATCTGTTGAAATTTGGGGGAGTTGGAGGGAGAACCAGAAATCTTGGAAAACGCTTAGAGTGGAGAGATCGGGATGAAACTTGGTGGGTAGAATAAGCAAATGTCTTAGATACGTGATTGCAAGTAACCGGACTGGATCCGCTCTCTTGGGGGGAGTTAGGGGGTCCAGTGCTTCGGCCAGTTCGGTGCTTTTGGACGTGCTGGGAAGATGAAAATTAGTAGTCGTGTCAGGGACCTTTACAAATTGACTTGATAAAGTGGCTTTCCCCGATTTGACCATTTGGGAGGCTGAAGGGAGAGGAAAAATTAGAAAAAAGGGGTATTTTTAACTTACGAGTGGGTGATCGGATCTTAATGAATTTTGATATTCAGAAGGACCCCGTGTCTCAGAGCTCTTATTTTAAATCTCGACCACCATTAAGCCTCTGATTTTCCTTTTAAATCAATCTATTGATTCTTAGAATTCTGCAAGAGCTCATGCCATATGAGCTCTCGGCTCTTCCGACCTTGTCCCAAGTCCCATATGAGCTTTTAGCTCTTGTTATCGTAGCTTATAACTTTCGAGTTACAAAAATATTTTTAAGACCATTCTCGTTAGCCGTACCTGAAATGGAACAATAAAACAGAAAAAAAAAAACAGAATTGTACAGACAACGATGGAAATGAATATAAGGGGAGGGGAAAAAACTAAAAGAATTGAGTGAAAAAGAGAAAAGGACGTAAGCAAAAAGCAGGATGAGATTTAGAAACAGGATGAGATGAGAAACCAACGTAGCGGCAGGGACGAAATTAGAGAAGAGCACTTGCTAAGCAGTACGGGAAATAACCGAATGTAGATCAACCCCTCTGTATCCAAATCCCTCTGTATTAATTCCTATTAATATTCCTTACTCAAAACCCAATTGATATTCAATCAATGAAATTCAGTTGAATGAAAATAACACCTTTTAAGTGAGCAGGTTTCATTAAAAATTTTTAAAAATAAAAAATGTGTTTGTATTTCAAAATTGTTATTAAATATTGCAAAATTTTCAAAATATTTTAGATAAAACTAAGAAAATAATAGTATAAAACTTATAATCCGAAGAAAAAAAGTAGAACAAATATACATACGATACTGATAGTCATTAAAAACACAAACATCAAATACCACACACGAGACTTTATGGCCAGAAGTGCCAGGAAATCGTTTAAATTCAAGTTTTTTAGTCCCACATCGTCATTAAAAATTTATCAGTTTGATATACGTCTCATATCATTGAAAACATCATCTACCAGCACAAAAAAGTGGGCAGGAGTAAGAGATAACTTGTGCTGATTTTAAAAATACCTCATAATCTGATACCAATTATACACATACCTTGTGCTGCTTTCAACTTAATGATAAGACTCTCTAATTTCGGCCCCCTTCCTCTGTCAGAAATCATATGAATCTCGTCCACAACTACAAGTCCTATCTCTTCCAGCCTCTTTTCTTCAATGAGAGAGTTCACAATGCCGTTGGCACGTTCTATAGTGGATATATATATTGTTCTTCGCTTTCTTCGGTGTTTGGGAGGTATAATACCCTGACTAGCAGCATATTCTTCGACGATGAAATTTAAAGCTACTGCAAACGGCGAAAACGACCTAACCTAAAAAAAAGTATTTAAATATCACCCAATATAAACGGTAAATGGCCATAACTCCTAAACATTCACTAATCTGAAAACAGTCATGTGACATTATTACCTCATCAGATTCAGGTCTTTTTTTTTCTTTTTTTTTATGGCAAGCGAGTTTCGCACATAGTTTAAAGAAATTTGATGAAGTCGGTGACTTTTATTAAAAGTTAAATAATTTTGAACAAAATTTGGTAAGAATATTCCATTTGGTAGCACAGTTGGGGTGTCAAGTTGAAGCTTTTAGAAAGTTTTTTTTTATTTGGGGGGGGGGAGTAGGAGACGAAGCGAGAGAGTCAGGGGCCTAGTACACGAAAATATACAGGAGGGAATTTAGTTTTCAAAATCAAGACGGGCAATCTTGTAGCTTTGTTTTAATGTAAATACCGCTAAAAAGTATTTTTTATATGTAAATACCAAAAAACCAAAGGAGCAATGCCCCTCCTCGTAATTACCATCCTCGTGCAAAATATATCTCCTTCGATAATCGAAAAGAGCATGTGCTACGCTTTTTCTCTTTTTTATGGCTTGGGTCTCTTTTCCATGAAATTGTATTTCACTACATTTTTGCTTAATTCCTTTAATGGCTCGAAATCAAGACCAATGTTGGCTTAAAATCAAAACGGGCAATCTTGTAGCTTTTTTTAATGCAAATATCACTAAAAAGTATTTTTTATATGAAAATACCAAAAAACAAAGGAGCAATGCCCCTCCTCGTAATTACCATCCTCGTGCAAAATATATCTCCTTCGATAATCGAAAAGAGCATGTGCTACGCTTTTTCTCTTTTTTATGGCTTGGGTCTCTATTCCATGAAATTGTATTTCACTACATTTTTGTTTAATTCCTTTAATGGCTCGGAATCAAGACCAATGTTGGCTTAAAATCAAAACGGGCAATCTTGTAGCTTTTTTTAATGTAAAAATCACTAAAAAGTATTCTTTATATGAAAATACCAAAAAACAAAGGAGCAATGCCCCTCCTCGTAATTACCATCCTCGTGCAAAATATATCTCCTTCGATAATCGAAAAGAGCATGTGCTACGCTTTTTCTCTTTTTTATGGCTTGGGTCTCTATTCCATGAAATTGTATTTCACTACATTTTTGTTTAATTCCTTTAATGGCTCGGAATCAAGACCAATGTTGGCTTAAAATCAAAACGGGCAATCTTGTAGCTTTTTTTTAATGCAAATATCACTAAAAAGTATTTTTTATATGAAAATACCAAAAAACCAAAGCAGCAATGCCCCTCCTCACATTTACCATCCCTGTTCAAAATATATTTCCCTCGATAATTGAAAAGAGCATGTGCTACGCTTTTTCTCTTTTTTTATGGCTTGGGTCTCTTTTCCATGAAATTGTGTTTCACTATATTTTAGTTTAATTCCTTTGTTGGCTCGGAATCAAGACCAATGTTGGCTTAAAATCAAGACGGGCAATCTTGTAGCTTTTTTTAAATGTAAATACCACTAAAAGCTATTTTTTATATGAAAATACCAAAAAACCAAAGGAGCAATACCCCTCCTCACATATACCATTCCTGTTCAAAATATATCTCCTTCGATAATCGAAAAGAGCATGTGCTACGCTTTTTCTCTTTTTTATGGCTTGGGTCTCTTTTCCATGAAATTGTGTTTCACTACATTTTTGTTTAATTCCTTTGCTGGCTCGGAATCAAGACCAATGTTGGCTTAAAATCAAGACGGGCAATCTTGTAGCTTTTTTTAAATGTAAATACCACTAAAAGCTATTTTTTATATGAAAATACCAAAAACCAAAGGAGCAATACCCCTCCTCACATATACCATTCCTGTTCAAAATATATCTCCTTCGATAATTGAAAAGAGCATGTGCTACGCTTTTTCTCTTTTTTTATGGCTTGGGTCTCTTTTCCATGAAATTGTGTTTCACTACATTTTTGTTTAATTCCTTTAATGGCTCGGAATCAAGACCAATGTTGGCTTAAAATCAAAACGGGCAATCTTGTAGCTTTTTTTTTAATGCAAATACCACTAAAAAGTATTTTTATATGAAAATACCAAAAAACAAAGGAGCAATGCTCCTCCTCGTAATTACCATCCTCGTGCAAAATATATCTCCTTCGATAATCGAAAAGAGCATGTGCTACGCTTTTTCTCTTTTTTATGGCTTGGGTCTCTATTCCATGAAATTGTATTTCACTACATTTTTGTTTAATTCCTTTAATGGCTCGGAATCAAGACCAATGTTGGCTTAAAATCAAAACGGGCAATCTTGTAGCTTTTTTTTAATGCAAATATCACTAAAAAGTATTTTTTATATGAAAATACCAAAAAACAAAGGAGCAATGCTCCTCCTCACAATTACCATCCCTGTGCAAAATATATCTCCTTCGATAATCGAAAAGAGCATGTGCTACGCTTTTTCTCTTTTTTATGGCTTGGGTCTCTATTCCATGAAATTGTATTTCACTACATTTTTGTTTAATTCCTTTAATGGCTCGGAATCAAGACCAATGTTGGCTTAAAATCAAAACGGGCAATCTTGTAGCTTTTTTTAATGCAAATATCACTAAAAAGTATTCTTTATATGAAAATACCAAAAAACAAAGGAGCAATGCCCCTCCTCGTAATTACCATCCTCGTGCAAAATATATCTCCTTCGATAATCGAAAAGAGCATGTGCTACGCTTTTTCTCTTTTTTATGGCTTGGGTCTCTTTTCCATGAAATTGTATTTCACTACATTTTTGCTTAATTCCTTTAATGGCTCGAAATCAAGACCAATGTTGGCTTAAAATCAAAACGGGCAATCTTGTAGCTTTTTTTAATGCAAATATCACTAAAAAGTATTTTTTATATGAAAATACCAAAAAACAAAGGAGCAATGCCCCTCCTCGTAATTACCATCCTCGTGCAAAATATATCTCCTTCGATAATCGAAAAGAGCATGTGCTACGCTTTTTCTCTTTTTTATGGCTTGGGTCTCTTTTCCATGAAATTGTATTTCACTACATTTTTGCTTAATTCCTTTAATGGCTCGAAATCAAGACCAATGTTGGCTTAAAATCAAAACGGGCAATCTTGTAGCTTTTTTTAATGCAAATATCACAAAAAAGTATTTTTTATATGAAAATACCAAAAAACAAAGGAGCAATGCCCCTCCTCGTAATTACCATCCTCGTGCAAAATATATCTCCTTCGATAATCGAAAAGAGCATGTGCTACGCTTTTTCTCTTTTTTATGGCTTGGGTCTCTATTCCATGAAATTGTATTTCACTACATTTTTGTTTAATTCCTTTAATGGCTCGGAATCAAGACCAATGTTGGCTTAAAATCAAAACGGGCAATCTTGTAGCTTTTTTTAATGCAAATATCACTAAAAAGTATTTTTTATATGAAAATACCAAAAAACAAAGGAGCAATGCCCCTCCTCGTAATTACCATCCTCGTGCAAAATATATCTCCTTCGATAATCGAAAAGAGCATGTGCTACGCTTTTTCTCTTTTTTATGGCTTGGGTCTCTATTCCATGAAATTGTATTTCACTACATTTTTGTTTAATTCCTTTAATGGCTCGGAATCAAGACCAATGTTGGCTTAAAATCAAAACGGGCAATCTTGTAGCTTTTTTTAATGCAAATATCACTAAAAAGTATTCTTTATATGAAAATACCAAAAAACAAAGGAGCAATGCCCCTCCTCGTAATTACCATCCTCGTGCAAAATATATCTCCTTCGATAATCGAAAAGAGCATGTGCTACGCTTTTTCTCTTTTTTATGGCTTGGGTCTCTATTCCATGAAATTGTATTTCACTACATTTTTGTTTAATTCCTTTAATGGCTCGGAATCAAGACCAATGTTGGCTTAAAATCAAGACGGGCAATCTTGTAGCTTTTTTTAATGCAAATACCACTAAAAAGTATTTTTTATATGAAAATACCAAAAAACCAAAGCAGCAATGCCCCTCCTCACATTTACCATCCCTGTTCAAAATATATCTCCCTCGATAATTGAAAAGAGCATGTGCTACGCTTTTTCTCTTTTTTTATGGCTTGGGTCTCTTTTCCATGAAATTGTGTTTCACTATATTTTAGTTTAATTCCTTTGTTGGCTCGGAATCAAGACCAATGTTGGCTTAAAATCAAGACGGGCAATCTTGTAGCTTTTTTTAAATGTAAATACCACTAAAAGCTATTTTTTATATGAAAATACCAAAAACCAAAGGAGCAATACCCCTCCTCACATATACCATTCCTGTTCAAAATATATCTCCTTCGATAATTGAAAAGAGCGTGTGCTACGCTTTTTCTCTTTTTTATGGCTTGGGTCTCTTTTCCATGAAATTGTGTTTCACTACATTTTTGTTTAATTCCTTTGCTGGCTCGGAATCAAGACCAATGTTGGCTTAAAATCAAGACGGGAAATCTTGTAGCTTTTTTTAAATGTAAATACCACTAAAAGCTATTTTTTATATGAAAATACCAAAAACCAAAGGAGCAATACCCCTCCTCACATATACCATTCCTGTTCAAAATATATCTCCTTCGATAATTGAAAAGAGCGTGTGCTACGCTTTTTCTCTTTTATATGGCTTGGGTCTCTTTTCCATGAAATTGTGTTTCACTACATTTTTGTTTAATTCCTTTGCTGGCTCGGAATCAAGACCAATGTTGGCTTAAAATCAAGACGGGAAATCTTGTAGCTTTTTTTTAATGTAAATACCACTAAAAAGTATTTTTTATATGAAAATACCAAAAAACAAAGGCGCAATGCCCCTCCCCCTCATAATTACCATCCTCGTGCAAAATATCTCCTTCGATAATTGAAAAGAGCATGTGCTACGCTTTTTCTCTTTTTTATGGCTTGGGTCTCTTTTCCATATAATTGTGTTTCACTACATTTTTGTTTAATTCCTTTGTTGGCTCGAGCCTTCAGCACCAACTAATAACGGGTACAGGCCTTTGTCCCTCTACAAAACATTTGAGTTTGACCTATCTCTGCTCACTTACATCACTAGAGCGAGCTTGTTGGACCTTCACCACTCGAACGCTTGGTAGAATTATTTTTTTGTTAGTTCATAGCACAGGAAAAATGAAGAAAACAAAGGAAAGATAAATTTTAAAATGTGTTATTATTATACTTTTCTTCTGCATTTTGTTCTTTATGTATACATGGTGTGTTTATAAACATAAAATTATAATGAAAACAATTTCTTTAATCTATCCTTCTTCTTTCATCCTTGCACTATACTTTGACTACTAATTAAACTAGAAAAAATGTCAAAAATTCTACTACATACAAGAAACGGCAACGGTGTTTTACTGCATTGCGCTCTCAGACAGAAAACACATTTTCTTTTTAAACATACATTTAAATCCCATCTTCAGCAACTGATTTCAATAGTAGAATTATGTAGATCAAGAGGATCGATACAGTGTTGCCAACAGCGGTACAATTATATGATTTTGGTATATTTCAGCTCTAAAGGTATATTTTGGTACAATTACAAATTTCCTGGTACATTTTATAAAATGTGGTACAATAAGATTTGACTGGACGTCAGAACGTAACGAGCAGAGGGAAATGTTTTTTTTTCTCTCTCTTCTAGAGTTTTAAGTTTTCTTTTACACACTTATTTAAGTGCCTGCTGTAGGCCTCTTACGGTCAGAACATAGCGTGAAGTAGCAGAGCCATCTGTACGGTAAGTATAAAATAGGTGGAAGGCTTAAAAAAACACGGAATTGAGCTCAAAAGAAACATGGCATTGATGTAAATAATGACGAACACCACACTGCCTTTCCATAATACAAATACAGAAGAGAGAATAATGAGGACTTTTTTTCCAAGACTTGAGAAAAAAGTCCTCATTATTCTCTCTTCTATATTTGCATTATGGCATTGATGGTTTACCACGATGTGTTTATCTAATCAATAAAAGCCACTGAGCCTAGATAATTGAGCAAGGTATCCATAGAACAAAACAAAGTACATGGACTTCGTGCCAAGAGGCACTGGAGCGAATTATCCCCATATGAAGGAGCAATAGGCTTAGTCATACAAAAACCCTCAAGGCTCAAATTATGGGAGCCATGGGTCGCCTAGAAAAATTTGCTGGAATGAGAATCTCAACTGTAAATATTTTTTTCAATCAGATTATACCATTCCCTTGAAACAGGACATGGTACCCAATATTATAAATATGAGTGTAATATTGTGGTGCCTCAATATTGTTGGGTTGCAATATCTAAAAACGAGTGTTCGTGTATGACTAAATAGGTTACAAAAAGTTGAAAGCACAAAGCCTTGACATAGGCACATTTTTTTAATCCAATTAGTTCCTATGACTCTAAATTTTGTTTCTTGACGATTAAGAAATTTCCTTCTAAAACTTATGAAGCCCCACTTTGTTATGTATGTTTGATGTTAGATCGTATCCTGTAAGTTTAACCAATCATTACATATCTTTTTGGTGGAGATTTTGTGGAAGGGGCCATATACTTGACATAGGAGTAGAAATAGTACCTAGGCTTGGCAAATCATGATTTCTACAGGAAAACTGTAGGCCTACTACTGTCTATAAAATAAATTGAAGGAATTATGCTTACATGTTAAAAAACAACATTGTTGCTCTTCATTTTTTCATTTTTTAGATAGCACCAATCGAATTCTGTTTTGGGAGCATTCCAGTCAACCACAAACCCTGATTTTTGGATAATCTTCGGAAAATTCTAGGTATATCTAGTGTTTGACATAGCCTATGCATAAAGCTGGATACCCTATGCCAAATGCTGGATAGCTGTTGGTACCCTAACCCTGACCTACCTAACTGCAGATGAAGTATGAATAGTCGATATCTCCGCTTCACTCAAATCATCAGTATTTTACTGGGTCTCAGTATCCGGCATTCGGCATAGACGATAGATATACCTAGTGTTGTTTTCAGTTATTACAAACATTCTTTTAAAAATAGAAGTGAAAAGTAGAGGGGTTATGACACAAAAAGTCTTGCCTTGTACAAAACATACAAGGTTTTTTTCCCATCATTCATTTTCAGACTCCCCAATTTATCTGCAGCAGGAGCGGACCGAGCTTCATGAGGAGAAAGGAATCAGTCAGGAATTAAGTCAAACAGGCTGACTTTTGTCAAACCTTATTAAGAAAAAAAAGATACCGCCTTGAGCCTACACTGATTTTTATGACTGATGCATATGGGTATTCAGGTCCAATTTTACAATGTAACTAATTTCTTACATAAGAACTGAAACATAGTCTACGTACAAAGCTGGATACCCTATGCAAAACGCTGGATAGCTGTTGGTGCCCTGACATACCTCACTACAGATGAATCATGATTGGTTGGTTTCTGAGATTAACTCAAATCAATAATAAGATATGGCTATTCAGGTCCAATTTTACAATGTAACTAATTGCTTACGCAAAAACCGAAACAATGCTGTTAATATAGCCTAAATACAATTGGTCATGTTTCAAAAATGTCTTTCAATTGAAAATAGTTAGAGAACTTATCTTGGAATGAATTTTCGTGAGGTGTGGGGGGGGGGGTCACTAAATCCCGATTTGGGGAAAGCTTAAGTCAAATGCTGGATACCAGGACCCAATAAAATATTGATGATTTGATTTAAGTTCATACCGTTTTCTGTTCTTGGATGAATTCATGATGAAAATGCTGATCCTACCTCATTCGTCTGCTTGTACTGAGAGGACTTTTCTGTTGCCGATCTCAACGAGACCAAGTAGAGCAACAAACCCGGCTCTACTACACTGAATGCTCTTCTGGGTGCTAGGAGAGTTGTTACCAAGGATTGAAGCCCCCAATGAGCATGGTGACCCTAACTGGGGAAGTACTGGAAGAGGATATGAGAAATCTGCTGCTGCAAGCGACGTTACGGTTTCTGACTCAGGTGATGACCTTTAGTGCCAGATAGGCTTTCAATTACAGTTTATGTCCGCCCGTCGGTCTCTCCGCGTTTTACTTGCTTTTTAGTTGTTTTTTTATCTGCAATAAGTCAAAGTTCCTCAGATGCGCTGAACTGGTTGCGTTTTGTATTTTATTTCTAAATTTTAGCTTATATCTGGAGATGTCAGTTCAGTTTTGAAAATAAAAAACTAAGGTTGTTGATTGTTTGTTATTGAACTGAAATTCTGCTATTTGTAGGAGTGACGCCAAAATGGTCTTCGCAGGGGAAAAGAGATCTCCCAAATATCTTTGAAAAAAGATATTGATACTTTGTTCTCTTTATTGTGATGTACTTTTTCGATCTTCCACGTGTTGCGCTACGCGCAACACGCTAAAAAATATATACAGTACAATGTTTTGATCAGTTGCACAATTTTAAGGTGTTTTGCAGTACTTTTTCTTCCAAAGCGTTGGCAACACTGGATCGATATGGGGAATAGACATTATCCTGCCGATTCTCTCTCTGAATCCAGTTCAGCAAACTGTTTTGGCAATTATTTAAGGATATTTGTTACGTCTAATACGATCTTTAGGGGGTAACAGCATCAAAAAGGAGAAAAAGAAAGAACTGATTAGGGAAACATCAAATATTTCGAATTCTTTCATATAAAATATTTAATGATATGTAGAATTATTGTAGAATTTAGTATAGAAATACGATGTAGCATTTGTTACAGATTATTTATACTTTTAGTGTAAAAAAAATCCACAGTATTTTCAAACTAAGATTCATATTATCAGTCACGTATATTATTGATCTTAATGCATCTTTTTGGAACATCCTACTTTTAATTTGAAAACTATAACCGACTGATGAAAAGTATTAGATGTCAAAACATGTGTTTTAACCGTAAAATACATATGCCAAAATAGTAAAATATATTGTGCTATTATTTTCACAAAAACAATTAAAGGATATCTTACAGTATGTTATAGCATGTTGTCATATTGTTACAACATAAGACATTATATGTATGTTTATCATTACGTTTAACAACCAAACATAAAAGATATTAAACTCGGAATAGAAAATCTAAAAAGAACTCCACCAGAAAATTTTCCCAGGAGCGAGAAGGGGGGGGGGATACCGGGAGTTCTTTTTTTTTTCATAATAAAATTTATAAATTTATATTTATCATTTTCCTTTTTTAATACATTTTTTATTGTCACCTTGTTTCCTAGTGGTGGGCCATAAATAATATCTATCATTTTCCTCTTTTGACACATTTTTTTATTGTTAAATTGTTTTCTAGCGGTGGTTCATCACCTTTGGTCCTTCACTGACGGATCTCATGACAAATTCTCACATGCTTCACATATTCAACAGGTTTTTTTATTGTATTTTTGCTTCCTATGAAAAGGCAATCACCACCCACCCTTGACTCTTCAAATACGGATACTATAACAAATAGCCTTTACTTGTCAGGTTTTATCGTATCCTTACGATTCTCTAGACTAAAAGGCGAAACCAGAAAACACATAAACGCCAAAAGGAGCAAAAACCGTAATGAAACAGTAGTTTTCAACAAATGAGATAAAAAATATACTATGTGCTTTTTTTAAAGCTTATATACTTATTCCCCAATATATCTTCTTCTCATAATGACTAGATAACCATTTTATTTAGAATCTGAGTTTTTGATTACTTTTTCTATTCCCTTTTCTTCAATTCTTCTGTGTGCCTTGGATGATTAATGGTTTGTAGCAAGTAATGGGTTCAATGGATTAATCCCTCATTAATTGATTATTGATCCTCAATTAATCATCCATTGACGGAGCACTTGAGGTTTGGATGCTGTATTTATGATCGTTTCACACCTGGACTATGATTTTTTGAGCAAAAGTCTTTTTTCTGTGTAAATTCAAATAAGACAAGCGTTTCTAACGAAAGCTTTACTTACTCACACGTCCTCAACTTTTCCTTTCATCTTTTCCTTTTTTTTAAACTTTCCTGAATGCGTTTCCTGATGATGCTTTGTTGTAAGCACAGCATAGATATTATAGAGTATAGAAAATTACTATCCTCTCTGTTTAAATTTTTTGAGACAGATCAGTCATGCACGTTTCTCATTACTCCACCTTCACACATGCGCAATGACAAATTTTTAGTACATTGCGATGGGAATTCCAAGTAGAAACTGAAGCTATTGCTGTGCCGCCAGACCACGATTACGCCCATTAGGGTCCAACACTAAGCGATTTTTTTTTTTAACAAAAACCGGACTGATAGGATTTATCGTCAAAGTGCTAGGTGCACTTTGCTACTGCACTGCCTATTCACAGAAAAGGGATTTTAAAACAACATAGGAACTCCGTAGCCGCTTATAAACTGTTAGATGTCTCCCAATGGCAGCGGAGAGCTCGGCATCACCTTTCTTTGACATTACTTTTGGCTCATCAATCATCAGTTGCCTTCTATTCAGGGCTTCCACTATCCCTGGATTTTCGGGGGTTTCCCCGTAAATCTCTGCGTCTCCCCAAAAAACAGTTGCATGGGCCTGGGGACGCCAAAACGCTTAGGCACCAAATAGTTAAATCCAGCCCTGTGTGACTTAAAACTTCCCTTTCCGCGCGCTGTACTGCGTCCCATTTCTAAAACAAATCTTCCATATTGCATGATATTTATGCTGGATTTGATATTTATGATATTTATGCACCAGCTTTGCTACTTGGGTAGAATTTTGATGATGTTTTATGATAGATTTAAACAAATTGATTTAACAACAACAAAACATGATAAACTTGTCATTATTTGAAATACAACAGAGAACACACATTTATAACGAAAGAGCTAACGACAAAATAGTGATTCTTGAAAAGGTCGAATTTAAAAGACCAATCAACAATCATCTATCCTTATTTCATTGTTTTGCTGAAATTGCAACAGAATGTTTACTTTTTAAATGGTCTAATCAAAACACTGTAAATTGCTGAAAAATTCAAAGCCTTTTTTGTTATCATAACAAGACGTTTCAACTTCATTTCCCCGCGTTCAACTTCGCTTCTATACTCATTATGGAAAACAGTGGAAGCGGTACTTATTATCGAATGACACGTTGCCCCACATTCAACTTCACTTCTCTACTTATTATGGAAAATGGTGCAAGCGGTACTTATTATGGAAAATGACATTGCCCCATATTCAACTTCACGTCTATGCTTATTACAGAAAACGGTGCAAACGGTACTTATAATGGAACAAGACATTTCCCCACATTCAATTTCATTTCTATACTTATTATGGAAAACGGTGCGGTTCTATTTGGGAATGGTATATCCTGAAAATACGATCAAAGGTTCTGTTAAAAAATAACATAGCGAAGACTAAAGCGAAGTTTACAATCCCTTTTTTAAGATAGATGGATACATTTCAAACAGATAATAGATATCAGTCAACAAAGAGAATCACTGATACCCACAAAGGCTCCATACCACGTAAAGGACCATGAAACAAAATAAAATAATTTAAACATTAAACAGGTCAAGGTTAGGCTTCTAAAATTCGTAGATTCAATGATAGGACGTGAAAAACCGAATTACCTTTTCTTGAACAAGTGCAACATAAGGAAGAACAAAAAGACAGTTCCGACGTCTGCAAAGGATTTCTCGCATCATCAATATTTCTGCAACTAAAGTTTTGCCACCGGATGTCGGTAAGGTGTAGAGAAGATTACTAAAAGGCGACTCCAGAGCCATCCGTAAGCACTCCTCTTGCCAGTCTAAAAAAAACAGCAGCTAAGAAGCGATTCATATGGACCCTGACAAGATGCTATTTAATAAGGGAATAGGTTCTTCAGAGAATATTTCAAGAAGTCTCCCAAATCAGTACAGAATGCACTAAAAGATCAAAAAAATTAATGTCTAGGTTTACAAAAGTGTTTAATTCAGCAACAAAACGCAACCACTACTAAAGCATTGACCCTCCTACTCATTCACGGAAGTTTTACATCCCAAGAGTACATTGTACAAAACTAAAAAGCGGGGAGTCTTCTTTAATATCTTATTTCTGTGTTCAAACATAATTGTTTTTCCAGTCAATATTAAACCATAGACTATATGCATACCCCTTAATTCTTTGAGAAAATATCTTACAATTTGTGAGATACATAATAAGGTACAGCTAAATATTTTAGTATCAAAGCGCGGCAGGGCCTCTTTCTGCAACGAAGTATCGATACTTGATCATGGCAAAAACTCCATATTGGTAGAGTCATCTATAAATCGACTTTTAATTCACACGTTCACTGAGATATTTCAGAAGTTTTTGAAGTGCTCTGTCGACTTCTGAATTTTCTTCAAAGAAAAATTTGAAAAATAACATCAAGGGAACGAACAAAGAATAAGTAAAATCAAAACCAAAATCAATAGCCATCCTGCCTGTCACAAGTCCTTTTCCCTCAAAGTGTGGTGACCCTGGAGATAAATATAGCCGTTAAACTGATACAAGTTTAGCTCTGTGATTGTTACAGGTTTTTTTAATGATACCATAATTGTTAGTAAGTGGTAGTAAAAGCAAAAAATCTACTTCAATTTATTTTTTTTCTCAGCCTTGACCAGAAAACCTTCCAAATTACCATAGCAAATATAGGTTGCAAAGACATAAGCATGAAAGAAGGGAGGAGGGGCAAAAATAACAAAACTAATTTAATATTTTAAGCAAGAAGAAGCCAAAAATTCGGGGAAATTAATATTTTCGAAAGGGGCTAGTCCCCAATGCCCTCCCACTCCGTTCATCACTGATGTGTTACAATTGTATACTGTTCTTCAAAATTATAAACAGAACTTCAATTGTTAAAACTACAAAAATATAAAATAAGCTTGAGAGATAAAATACCTGGCGCTAGCAAACACCAGTCAATTCTTTTCTTTAATTTAACACAGCTCACACGAGAAAATTCTATGGGCTCTATCATTATTACAATGAATAAGTAGTATCCTCTTTTAGGATCAAGAGCACCCACAGGGGGGTAAACTATTAAAGCTACTAGCTCCTAAAGACGTCACTAAGCGCACCTGGGACTGACGCAATAGCGCACGTGCATACCACACCTGTCTGCTATATCATAGGAGTTGAGGGTGACGCAATCTTGTGTTACTTTGCTTCAGTGTTTCTTTGAATGTTACGTAATAGTCAAGTAAAAGCCAATAGTCTATTACGTAATAGTCGAGTCCACTAGTCAAGTGGGGGATTTTTATTAAGACCTTTTTCTTCAAGGGGTTTTATTAAAACATTTTTCTTCAAGAGGTTTATTCAAGACGTTTTAAAGACATTTCAAGGCGTATCTTACGGCATTTTTCTTCACGACGTTTTCCGAGACATTTCAAGACGTTTTTAATACATTTTTGTTCCAGGCGTTTCAAGACATTTCAAAACGTTTTCTAAGACATCTTTCTTCAAGAGGGTTTTTCAAGATGTTTCAAGGCATTTCATGACGTTTTTAGAACATTTTTCTTCAAGACGTTTTCAAGACGTTTCCAGACGTTTCAAGACATTTCAAGACGTTTTCATGACATATTTCTTCAAGAGATTTTTTCAAGGGGTTTCAAGACATTTCAAGGCGTTTTTAAAGACATTTTTATTCAAGACGTTTTTCAAGACATTTTTTCTTCAAGGCATTTCAAGAAGACTTCCAGACGATTCAAGACGCTTTTTAAGACATTTATTCTTCAATGTGTTTTTCTTTGTGATTTCTTTAGTTCTTCCACAAAACAAGAATGTATACTTATGTTAAGGATGATGCATTCACAAAGGAAAGCGCTAGACTTAGTGGCCCATGGTGAAATCCGCACTTGTAACTGAGGAGGGAAGACGCACGGGTGCTATGTAATGATATTACACATGTGAGTGTTACGTAATAGCCGGTACACGTGGGATTTTACGTAATGATAGCACACACCCAGGATGTTATGTAATGACGATGTACACATCGGTGTTACATAATACTTAAAGAGATTTCATTTTGTTTCATTTCGTTTTTCTCAGGATACCTTTATATTCCAATAATTTTGTCCCAACTGGAGTTCAAAGGGGCCATTTTCATCCAGTGTAATGGTGCACTGGACTATGAAAACGTTTCTAATAATATGTTTCAGGAAATGGATTCTACGAAATAACCAATTCAAAACGCAATAAGAATCTCCTGTTCCGTTTACTGGCTCGATTAAATGATTTACAGTCCTGTCCGCAAGAGATCATAAGAACTCCAATGCTATTGATTTTTGGTCCATCAGATACACATGCCTATTACAGGGTTATTAGTGTCCTAACAGGACCTAGACAGGTCAGACAGGTTAAGGAGAAGAACCAATGTACAAGTCTCACGAAGAGAAAAGTCAACTTGCAACAAATTTCATGGACAAAAAATCAGCACACAAAAAGTTCCACGAACAAAAGATCGGCACATAAAAAGTTCCATGAGCAAAATCAGTTTAACGGGGTGAAAAATCAATGTACAAGTTGCACGAAGAGAAAAATCATGACGCAATACAACAAATTATATGAACAAAAATCAGCTTCATGAGATGAAAAAAATCAATGTATAAGATACAATAAGAAAAAAACAAAGAGCAATAAGTTTTACGAACAAGAATCCACACACGATAAGTTCCAGGGACGAGAAATCAGCACGCAAGAAGTTCCATGAACAAAATCAGTTTCGTGAGGAGAAAAAATCAAAGGTCAACTTCTTATTATCATGCTTTTCGAAAGGGTCTCCTTTTGTTGATTTCAAAACCATTTTTCCCACATTATCCTCCTAAACATAAGCCATGTTGACCCCCAAATCAGTTTCTATCCACCGAATTATGCAAGAAGCTTCTTGTTATTCACTTTAGACCACTTTTTCCCATATTGCACTCCTAAATCTAGTATATTCAGATTGCCTTAGCGTGTTTTTTCTTGATAAGTCTGGGAAACGAAGTTTTTCTAACGCAAAAAATTTGAGCCTTCTGGAGCATAAAGCGTAGTACTTAAGGTCTATTCAAGTATGATTTTGTTAGTAAAATAATTTAAATTGAAATAGCATAGTGGACAAATGCATCTAGTAAATCAAAAATCAATAGCTTTGCTGGTTAGTAAAACGACTCGGAGATAATGGTTTGGATATACACGAACCATAAAGTTTTCGAACTTTTCCACTGGAAAGTGTTTCCCGAATAATAAGGATAACAATAGAATGGCTTGTTGATCCAGATGTTCAAAGCACAGTTACATTAAGAGGGGGTGGTGCCGTCGAAAAATAATAGCAACAAAAAATTATAAATATATCTAATGGGGTATTCAAGCGTCAGGATACGGGTTTGACACGGGGTGGGAATTATCGGAAAATAATAGCAACAAAAAATATAGAATATATATTTAGCAGGATATTCAAGCGTCAGAAAACGCTTAAATGATGATGACGTTTGCCGCAGGGTCTTACGATGAAACAGATTTTTATAAAACCATTGGAAATAAGGGGAAGGGTCGTTCAAAAAATATTTTAAATTTCAAGTGGTGTGAATTGCCTTGGACTGTGGCATTCTAACAATGAAATGCTAAGTCTCACTGTTCAAATAAAAAACAGTGTTCAATTTTAGAATTATAAGCTTAATTGTTTGTTGGAAAAAAAATTGAAAATGTCCTAGGGGTGTTGGCAGATACCACGTGGATGCCACGGGGGGCAGCCGCGTACAGTTGAAGATGTTTTTATGACAATTTCATCAAGATGTTTTTCAAGACATTCCAAGACGTTTTTTAAGACATTTTTCTTCAAGACATTTTTCAAGACGTTTCAAGACATTTCAGGGAATTCAAGGCGCTTTTAAGATATTTTTCTGAAGACGTTTTCAAGATTTCTTTGGTTGCTATGTAATAGGATGATGTTTGCTTATATTGAGGATGATGCAATCTGGCATAAATTGTTTTTCCAGGGTCTGTGGGAAATCTAAGCTTGTAACTAAGGAGGACGCACTCATTGGTGTTACGTAATGACGATGTACGCTTGGGATGTTACATAATACTTTAACAAGTTCCTTTTTCTTTCAATGCGTTTTTCTTTTTGCAGGGAACCCTTATATTTCAAAGATTTTTGTCAGCATTAGGATTCGAAAGATTTTTTCTCAGTGGAAATGGAGTGCTAGCGACCTGGACAAGGAAACACTTTCTAATATTTTTAATAGGGAGTAGTTTCTACGTCTAAACCTATTCCACGTACAGATAATTCTCTGCCTGCTTTCTAGAAAGATTAAATGAATCGCACATTTCCAACCCTTTCCACAAAGGAACGCGAAAGCATCCAAATGAAACTGATTTTTGATCTATTAGATGCACCTGCCTGTTACATCCCATTAATTTAAATTTCGATACTAGCAAAATTACATATTGAAAAATTAAAAAAGCAAAAGAAAGAAAAAATAATTTTTTGCATTCGGTTGCTTCTCGGAGGTTTTGATGAAAATGCCTCGTTTCTTTGAGCCAAGACTATGCATATTCACGCTACAATGACAATATGTAGCGGGTCCACCCTAGCAAGCAATTCCAGAGGGGAAGGGTTGTTATTAGAGGCAAATTCAAGCCATATTAAGAGACTTTTCCGAGAGATGTGAGTGAAAATGCCTCGTTTCTATTGCTCTATACGATAAACCTGTCTGTTACATTTCACTAATTTAAGTCTTGATACTAGCAAAACCACATTTGAAAATGAAACAAGCAAACGAAGAAAAACGAGACACATTTTTACATTCTGTTATTTCTGAGATATGAAAATTTTAATGAAAATGCCACGCTTCTTTGAGCCAAGACTACGCATAGTCACGTCACCGTGACAATATGCGGCTGGTAATTCCAGAGGGAAAGGGTTATTCTAATTTAAATCTGGATACTAGAAAAATCACATTTGAAAAATGAAACAAGGAAACGAAGAAAAAAGAAACATTTTGCATTCGGTTATTTCTAAGAGGTTTGACTGAAAATACCACGGATCTTTGAGCCAAGACTATGCACATTTACACCACCTTGAAAATATGTGGCTGGCCCACCCCAGCCTGCCTTTTAATTTCCATTAGTTTAAATCTTGATACTATCAAAATCACATATTGAAAAATGAAACACACAAACGAAGAAAAGAGACGCATTTTTGCATTTTTTTTTTTATTTCTGAGAGGTTTTAATGAAGATACCACGTTTTTTTGAGCCAAGATAACGTATATTCGTGCTACCCTGGCCAAATATGGCTAGACCACCCTAGCAAGCAATTCCAGAGACGGAGGATTTTTATTAGAGGTAAATTTAAGCCATATTAAGATATATCAAGTCTATTTATGCAGTCCCTGATGCGCCTACCAATTTTCATTGTCCTAGCACGTCTAGAAGCATCAAACTCGCCTAAATCACCCAAACAGAATGGGTCCAGTCCGGTTACGTCAATCATGTATCTACGACATTTGCTTATTCTACCCACAAAGTTTAATCCCGATCTATTCACTCTAAGCGTTTTCCAAGATTTCTGGTTCCGCCTCCAATCACTCCGCCCAATGTCACCAGATCTGATCAGGATTTAAAATAAGAGCTCTGAGAATGAATTTTTTTTTAAATATCAAATTCAAAAATACTTCACGAACGGTCATCCGTTCTGAAGTTAAAAATTCGTCAATTTTTCTAATTTTTCTGAATTAACACCCCCCTCCAACTCCCCCAAAGAGAGAAAATTCAGTCCGGGTATTTAAATCACATATTTAGGACTTATTCTTGTTCTTCCCACCAAGTTTCATCCTGATCTCTCCACTCTAAGCGTTTTCCAAGATTTTTGATCCCCCCCCCCAACTCCCCCAGTAACACTGGATCCAGTCGGGATTTGGACAAAGTGATCTGAGTTACGAGTTCCTTCTAAATATGAAATTTCATTAAGATTCGATCACTCCTTCATAAGTTAGAAATACCCCATTTTTTTAATTTTTCAGATTCAACCCTCCCCCCAACTCCCCCAAAGAGAGCGAATCCGTTCCAGTTATTTCAATAGCGTATCTAGGACTTGTGATTATTTTCCCCACCAAGTTTCATCCCGATCCCTCCACTCTAAGCGTTTTCCATGATTTTGGGTTTCCCCCTACAACCCCCCCATGTCACCAGATATAATCGGGATTCAAAATAAGAGCTCTGAGACACGATATCCTTCTAAATATCAAATTTCATTAAGTCCGATCACCCGTTCGTAAGTTAAAAATACCTCATTTTTTCTAATTTTTCCGATTTAACCGCCCCCCACTCCCCTGCCAGACGGTCGAATCGGGGAAATAACTATTTCTAACTTAATCTGGTCTGGTCCCTGATTGACCTGCCAAATTTCATCGTCCTAGCTTTTCTGGAAGTGCCTAAACTAGCAAAACGGGGACCGACAGAATTTGCTATCACTTTATGTCACTTGGTAAATATCAAGTGCCATAAAAACCAAAACAGATTTAAACGAATATTTTTTTTTCCCTTAAAAAGACTATGCCAATTTATGAGGAACAGGAATTAATTTAAAAAAAAAAACTTTTTCCACTATAGAAGTTTTTAAAGAAAAGCAAAGAACCACATTAAACCGAAAACTGAGCAAAAATAAAATCAAATAATCTACCAAGCGTAAAACCACCACAAATTAGCATCAATAAATAAATGAAACCCAAAACAAACAGAAATTACATAAATAACCAAGTCAAACACAAAACAAACAGAAATTAACACGAGTAGGGATGAAAACCCCTATGCCATCCCAAGACCAGAATACAATTTGCACTTTATTGAAAGAAACTAAATGTTTTCACTTTTATAACTTCAACAAGTAAAATATTATAACATTTTAAGGAATAAATATCAGCATATGTACATTAAACTGATGAAGCACATTCATTTGTGTTTTTTCAGCAAAGTACAAATTATGTTCGGGCCATGGGACTGTATAGGGGTTTTGAGTCTTACTCGTGTTAATTTCTGCTTTAAAATACACTGTATCTTCTCTTCATAATCAAAATTACCAAAAATTACGGATTTTTTAATTACCAAAAATTAATAGAAAATCCCAGATCATTAAATAGTCATATATATATATATATATATATATATATATATATATATATATATATATATATATATATATATATATATATATATATATATATATATATATATATATATATATACATATATATATATATATATATATATATATATATATACATACATATATATATATATATATATATATATATATATATATATATATATATATATATATATATATATATATATATATATATATATATAGTAAATCTGGCACCCCCTTCAGGTATAACTGAAACAGGTTTCTGAAAAGACTTAGCTAAGACGTTAAACATTACTTTTGGTAAATTATTTTAAGATCCAACAGCCCATTTCGGTAGAAACCCTGATGACCTGAATATAGAGGCCCAAATCAGGGACCTATTGGAAGCTGACATGTCAAATCATGTACAGACCCCGAAAAGGTAGAATTAGGGTTATTAGTGCATCCTTACCTTCCGATAAGTTTGGCTGAGATCCAAAAACCCATTCTACAAATTTAACTCTGTTTAAAAGTAAAACAGTTCAAAATAGGGATGATACCTTTTTATTGACAGTGAATAGATATAAAATTATTTAACTGGATATTTCGAACACATATACAATGTTCATCATCAGCAGTAAAACTAAAAGACATGAATAAAAATAAACAAAATTTATACCTAATAAACTAATACATATAGTTTATTGCTCTTTTTTTTCAATGCAACAGCGGAGGCAAATCTCTTTGACCTTTTCGGTTCCCATTCATTAGATTTATCTGATATATTACGTGGACAGAGGTCATAGCTCTTAGATGAGGTGATATTTACTTTACTTGACCTCAGTAAATCTGTTTGAAGTATTCTATTAAAAGAAAAAAACTTTTTTTTCACAAAACAAGTTTTTTAAAGAACATAAAGAACTCCATTAAATCAAAAATGAGCAAACACAGAATCAAATAATCTACCAAGTGCATGACTCTTTTATATTTGGTCCTGCGGCTTTTGAAATACACTGATCAATCTATTTACTTATGGGTGTTATGTTTATTAAGACTTTACTAACTAAATGCAGTGTTTCTTCTTTGTGATAGAAGGGTTTAAGTGTGAAGTGTTTTCTTTGTGATAGGAATTTCGAAAAAAAGAGATAGCTCATGTACATTTTTTTTTTTCATTATTTGTACTTTTTTAGGTACATGACCGTATTTTTAGCTTTAAAATACGCTTTATATTATCTTAGTAATCAAAATTACCGTAAAGCTTGTCAATGCCTTTTTGCTGTTTTAACAGCTCCTGTACTTTTTCAGGTAATCCAAAAAACGGACCAACATCAGTGTAGTGAGTCAAAATTGGGAATGCTGGAGACTTATTCTCTCCTTCTAAATTACTACCAAGAATCGAGGCGTTTCCTAAAGAAGCTGAGCTACTACCTCGCGGTAAAGTCAAACCACTCACAGACTTCCCAAACCTTGCATTAGTTGCAGCAGTTAGTTGAGTATCTCCAAATAAATTCTGCGATTCAAGACTTCTTCTAGAAATCGGTTTTACGAATAGAGAATCAGCATCTACTGCTGGGCGTTTCCGTAAAGATCTCCGTTGCGGTGACCTTATTTGAGTAGGCGAGAGATGGAAGCAACTACGCCGTTTCAACGCTGCTGGCCGATTTGATAAAACCGGGCTTGTTGGAGAAGTTCTATCAAATAGATCCTGGGACTCTTTTCTGGCAACATCATTTCCAGATAGCCCGATTGCAGCAGGCTCTAGAACTCCAAGAAGCTCGTCAGTAAACAAATAATCCTCGGCATCATCCTAAAATATAGGAACTTCATATTAAATTTCTACTTTTTGCTTTTGTCGAAAGTGAGTTCCAAATCAAATATTCATAAACCTTAAAAACAACGAAAAAAATGGTTCAATCTCACTTTCTGTAGCTCAAAAGGTCAAGATAAATAGGCCACGAATTGTGGAAGAAAGATTATAAATTACCAAACAGTTTTTTTATTCCGGTCATCCGTTTAGGCCAAACAAAACAAATTGTCCCTGAGTAGGGGGGGGGGGGGAATGGACATCCCCTTCTGGTAATTTACTTATCATAAAGATTTGGACCCCATTCTTCTTCCTGTCCCATAGAGATCAAACCAACAGGTTTCTGAAAAGACCTAGCTAGGATGTTAAACATTACTTTTGGTAAATTATTTTGAGGTCCAACAGCCCATTTCGGTAGAAACCCTGATGATTTGAATAGGGATACCCAAATCAGGGACCTATTGGAAGTTGACATGTCAAATCGCTCACAGACCCCGAAAAGTTAAAATCAGGGCTATTAGTGTACTCTCACCTTCAACTAAAGGGTTTTCCCGCCGCCTAACTGTTTAATACCAATGTTAGCTAACAGGTATTTGTATGGACGGTGGAAAAACAATTGTAAGCTATTGTTTGTAGGGCGGAAAAACCTCTTAGGCTTGGTTTGGATTCAACGACCCATTTTAACAAATTTCCTGATGGTAACAATTAGCACGATTCTTCGGTTTCCCAAATATCAGATTGTGTCCACGCCAAAAAATTACAGCTAGAATACTTACCCTCCCAATTTGGTTGAGATTCAGCGACTGATTCTCAGCAATGTTGGGATAACCAAAATTTAGCAACCACCTTTTCCCAAAAAGGTCGAAACTGGTTTTGAGCCCCAAAATGATCATCGAGGCTAGTTACCCTTACTTATTACAGTGCTTGGTTGAGATTTAAAAAATCGCTTCTTCTGGAAGTTTTAACGGGAAGAATATAAACCCTCCCCTACAAAGGTCACATAACACTTGGAGCCTCAAAGGCCATAAAAAGGAGAGGGGGTCTTGTTTCCCAAACAGTGCAGTTGAGATTCACCTATCATGCCTGGTAGACTTACAGATAATAAGAATCCCCCTCCCTTACATGGAAAAAAGTTGTGGATGGACATACAAGAGGTGCAACCTGAAAAATCCCTCTTACATTCCACAAAGTCTAATTGAGACAAATTTATTCCAAGCTGTTTTGGTGATAATAAACTATGATCCCCCTCCCCTCCCAATAGATGTTCGGGTGGACATAAAGCCTCAAAAAGTACATTTAGGTAGTTATTCTTACTGTTCCAGCAATCATACTTGAGGTCTGACAGTTCCTACTCTTAGGTATCACCATGAAAACAAACAAGGACCCCCTCTAGCTCCTACCATACCAGATTTTTTTTCAATAAAAATGGTATTACAGAGCTCCTAAGCTAGTTAATTACAAATTTGAGGCAACCAATTAAACATACAGGTCTAAGCTAAGTGCATATTTCAGAGGTTGTGGGTATGTCACACAGATACATGCTGTAAATTACAGTCATATAAAACTCTTAAAATACGTGATTGGAGTGTCTTGCATTGATCCTCAGACCTACATCCTCACGAAATTAAATTCAATTCTAAACGACAGCTAAGAAGCCAACTTGAAACCCTAAAATCGTTTTCAGTTTTTGAATTGTTTCAAAGCCTGAAACAGTTTTTTCATTCATGCAGAATGAAAAAAAAAACTGTATTTCATTGACAGAACAGACAAATCCTTAAAAGTAGCCTGTAAAGCAATTAACAACACAAGATGCAGGCGGTTACTGATCAGGCCACAGTGGACAAACTGTAGTGTATACCCAAAACTAACAATAGTAGGGAAATATTCAAATTACAAACTTAAAAAAAAAATCAAGGAACATTCTTCTACAGCGAAAATACTATTCAAGTATATATATATACTTTGGGATATAGAATTAAAAACTTCAAAAGTATACAAAGATAAATCAGCTTATTAAAATTAAAATTTTAAAAATACCAACAAGTTTTCACCCATTCAGTTGAGGCACTCTGACCTGGTTATTTTGCTTTTTCGTTTTTCATTACAAGCTAATCTTAGGATCCAACATTCAAATTCTTGAAAATGAGCAGAAATACGAGAAAAATTATCCAAGAACAGGGTGTCTGGCATTTGTCAGGAACAGTAACAGCAATTTATTGCCCAGAGTGTACTTATGTAACAAGTAAAAAATATGATGCAAGGCCATACTGGATTTTTTTTTTCCCTTAAAAACTAGAGCTCCTTTACCTGGTCAGTTTAGTAAATTTTCTTTGCAGACCTCCTTTACTTGGGCAACTAGAGCTACTTCACTTGGTCAGTTTATTACATTTTCTTTATGGAGATATTTTATTTGGAGCTCCTTTGCATGAGCAGCTAGAGCTCCCTTACTTAGGCAACTAGAGCTCCTTTGCCTATTTAATTTAGTGCATTTTCTTTACAAAGATCATTTAATTTGGCAACTAGAGCTCATTCGCTTGGCCAGTTTTGTACATTTTCGTTAGAAAGCTTCTTTATGTGGGTAGCTAGAGCTCCTTTGCTTGGTCAGTTTGGCACATTTTCTTCAAAGAGCTGATTTACTTTGGCAACTAGAGCTCCTTTAATAGGACAACTATGGCTCCTTTACCTGTTGAGTTTAGTAAATTTTCTTCACCGAGATCCTTAGCCTAGGCAATTAAGGCTCCTTTACTTGGTCAACTTAGTAAATTTTCTTTACAAAGCTTCTTTACATAGGCAACTAGAGCTGCTTTAATTGATCGGTTTAGTACATGTTCTTTACAAAGCTCCTTTACTTCTGAAACCAGAGCTCCTTTAGTTGTTCAGTTTAGTACATTTTCTTTACTTGGCCAGTTCAACACACTTTCTTTACAGAGCTCTCTTACTTGGGCAACTAGAGCTCCTTTGCTTGAGCAGTTTGGTACATTTTCTTCACAGAACTCATTTACCTGGGCACCGAGAGCTCCTTTAACATTACAACTATAGCTCCTTTACCTGTTCAGTTTAGTACATTTCCTTTAAAGAGATTTCTTTACTTAGGCAACTTAGACTTGTTTACTTTGTGAATTTAGTACATTTTCTTTAAAAAGCTCTTTTACTAGAGCTGCTTTACTTGGTCGGTTAAAGCATCTGGTTGGGAAACCAAAGCTCTTTTAGTTGTTCAGTACATTTTCTTGATAGAGTTCCTTTACTTAGGCAACTAGAGCTCCTTTGCTCAGTCAGCTTGGTACATTTACTTTGTAGGATTTCTTGACCTGTTCATTTTAGTATATTTTCTTTACAGAGCTCATTTAATGGGGCAACTAGAACTGTTTAATTTATTCAGTTTAGTATATTTTCTAATATACTTTTATACAAATATACTAAGTATACTAATATACCTAATATACTTTTAGTAAATCCTCTGTAACAACATTAGATAGCATACTTAGTATCTCCTAGGCTTTTAAATAAGTAAACCATCAGTACACAAACACAAATAGATGTTTCCTTAGACCTTAGTTCCTCCAGGGTCAGGTGTAGCACATAGGGCATCAACAAAGCCTTGCCAGATGTCCCAGAGCAGAGCAGCAGCCACGACGTCCTCCCACTGTGGTTGTAATGACAGCTCAGCACTCAGTGGATCTTGGTCATACTGTTGTCAGAGGGTGTGTTTCAGTCACCCTCTTTTTTGCCCACCCTTGGGTTACCACTTGTAGAAAGCATTTGGAAGATGGTCTCCTGACATTCAGAGTACATGAACAAGATAGGTCCATCTTCTCTGCTTCAGGAGATCAGTGACTGGCAGTTGACCTATTTGTCTGTGAACCACTACATTCGTGACCCTGTCCTGTCATGAAATGTCAAGGATTCTTCAGAGGCAGACATTTTCAAATGCTAGGATACTTTTTTCCAGCTGGAGGTTCAGCTTCCAGCATTCACTGGCATAAAGGAGAATGGGCATGACGTTACTATTCAACAGACGGAGATTTAAATACAAAAAGTATTTTTTGCTTTGCCATACTGGTTTCAGTTTGTTGAATGCCAATATTACTCGTCCAATTCTTCTCTTTATCTTGTTGACTATTCTGCCATCATATTCAATCGAACTTCCAAGATATTTGAACTCCTGGACTCTTTTGATTGTTTTTCTGTTGCATTTAAGAATCAAAGGTGAGTTGGATGTGACCATGTTCTTTGATTTACTAACGTTTACTATTAATCCCATTTTCTCCACTTTGTCTGCCAAGGTGATGCAAACGTTGCTTTGCCTCTTCTAGAAGTGCCAATTTGTCTGCAAAGCCTAAGTCTGTAAGCTGCTGACCACTGACTTTTACACCAAAGCCTGATGCTTTTCATAGGACATAGTCCATTACTAGGACAAATAGGAACAGGGATAACACATATCCTTGTTTCACCTTAGAGAGAATCTTAGGGAATTGTGTCTCCCCATACTCTGTTCTGACCCAATATTTGTTCTCTTCACAGAGGGCCATTATTAGATGGACTACTTTATTAGGTATTCCATACAATTTAAAAATCTTCTACAAAACATCACAATCAATGGAGTCAAACACTTTTTCGAAATCAATGAAGGGCAGATAGAGCTTTTTATTCCATTCTCTTGACTCTTCCACCATAAGTCTGAGGATAAAAATAAGGTCAGATCATGATCTATCAGGCTGGAACCCGTGTTGTTCTTCCCTTAGATGCGAGTCAAGAGCTGCTCTCAAACGCTGCAATATAATCGTGGCCAAGAATTTACTTGGCACTGAAGTAAGGTTGATCCCCCTTCAGTTGTCACAGTTAATAGCATCTGCCTTCTTAGACAATTTGACTAGAATACCTCTAGTCGAATCCCATGGAACCTTTCCCACGCTGCAAACTGCTACTAGGAGAGCAGTCCATACATTTAAGCACGCTCAAAGGGATGTCTTCTGGTTTTCCTTGTCTCTTCTTGCACTCTTTTTGACAGCTTTATCTTCTTCTTTATAGCGTAGATGCAGAAAGTCTTTATCTTCAGGTCTTGATGCATTCAGGATATTTCTCTTTGTTACCTTGCTTCATTCAATGAATTTCCATGTTTTGTCTGATATCCATTCCTCCTTCTTTCTGTTTCTTATATCCAAGACTTGCCTTGGCGGTATCATGTTATGTATTTTTACTCCTGTATTTTTACACTGACGGATTTACTCCTCTCTGGCATAATGCTGTCCATGCTTGAGTATGACAAATACTGTCAAATGCTTTAGACAAGTCTAGGGTTGCGAAATGAAGTACACGACGAGTGTGATGGGCATCTTTTAATAAAGAAGTCAAAGCACGGTGAGCATGCTGACAGCCTAGCCTAGATCTAAAACCGAATTGATTATCATCATTTAGAGCAAGCTTAGTGATATAAGGAAGTAGGAGGTGTTCAAAAAGCTTGCTAAGAGTGCTACCGTTATCAGCCTATAAGAACTACAAGAAACCAGATCTTTTCCTTTTTCTAGAAGTGACATAATGCTACCGCATATGAACGAATTGGGCACACACAAACTACTCAAACACATTTGAAAAAACAGTTGGAGATGAGATACCAGTTCAACAGAATTCAGAACAAGATTCAAAACACTAATCCCATCAATATCCAAAGATTTTGATTTTAAATCCTTAATACCTTTAATAATAGCCCACTTTTCAACTGGAATCACATGTCTCTGACATAAATGTGACGGCAAATTTTATTCAAGCAAACACAAGAAATGCTTATACACTGCATAATTAACTTTCAAAAATATTTTTGAATAATGTTTGACCCAAGATGGATGAGATATAATATCACTAGAACTTGCATCCGGAAACTTGGCAGAATTTATCACTTTTCATCACTCACTATTACTTTTCGAAAAAGTTTCACCAGAGTAACGAACGGCACGAAGATAGCGTTTATATTCAAGTTTCGTCTTTTGTTTTAGATCAAACACAGTACCCCGAGAAGGTCGACCACAGGCAGACCAGATTCTTAACCAGAATTTGGCCTTATTCTTGACTTTTTTCAGCAAAGGATCACACTTCCAAATTGGTTTTTGGGTATTCTGCCTGACACAGATCATCAGTATGGCCAGATCTTCAGCTTGCTTTATACATAAGATAATGTCATGATAATAGCAATTCAAATCAGCACGAGCATTGTCAATAATAGGGTACGCATTTGTGCAAAGAAGATGGAAAGGGACACGTACGATGGACAGTTCCAAGGGTAGCAAAGTAAAGAGGCTTGTTTGCACTAGACCAATCACGTTTTTCAAACCACTTATGCAACATTGAGGGTTGGTTTGAGTATATGTCAGAAGTAACCATAATATCAAAATCCAGAGGTAAATGATCATAATCTCTCTCATCTTCATCAACATGTACTGCTGAAGTTTTTAATGAATGATAGCAGATACAGTGGTCTAAATTTGAGACAGAACCACTACAGTGGATATATGTAAATCTATGGTCTTTCGTTAGGACCTTAAATACTGAGGGTAGACACTGAAAAACGGCTTCCTTTCATGTTGAGGAAATGGTGATGTCACAGTTTAAGTTGCCTATAAGCACCCACTTGTATCCCAGACGCTCAATACCAGATATGAGAGTCTTTAATTTATTGCAGGCATTTGCATAGCTGGAGAAGGAAGAAACAGATCTTCTATCATGGGGAAAATAGGCGTTGATTATGATCACGTCTGCAAGCCGGATTGCAAGGTAAAGTTCAGAGGATTGGTAGCAGCTAGGAGACAAATAGCTAGGCAGATATCGCTTAATTATACAGGCAAGACCGCCAGAAGGCCTGTCTCAGGTATGTCAGGCATTCGTGATGAAAACAGCATGTTGAGAGCTTTGCCTTAGAAAAGTTTACACTGCAACTTGGGAGCAGGTGTTCTTGGAAGAGAACAACATCATGATTAGCTAGTTTCTCATCAAGGCTTAACACTTTGTCCCATTGATGTTGAAAGAGCAAACTGAGACTTTATACTCATTCATGATTGCAAGTGAGAAGGCCGTGGAACTTTGGAATTAGCAAGAATATGAGATATACATATATATATATATATATATATATATATATATATATATATATATATATATATATGTATATATATATATATATATACACCCTTAAATATATTATATATATATATATATTTAAGGGTGTCAGACAGGGTGGTTTAACTTCCCCTGTTCTTTTTAATAGCTCAGTTTCTAATGCTCAATGCTTTGTCAAGTGCACATGTATTTATGGTGGAATCAAAATATATATATATATATATATATATATATATATATATATATATATATATATATATATATATATATATATATATATATATATATATATATATATATATATATATATATATATATATATATATATATACATGTATATATATATATATATATACTACTTTTTTTAATATGTTATTCCTGTTTCAAAAGATTATGTTATCTATAGACTTAGCATCAGCAAAGCTTTAAAGAAGCAATATAAAGACAAAGGACAAACATTTCCTTTACTCTCTTCAAGCAGCTGTTGCTTCATGTTTGTTCAATGGCCTACACTAAATATTTAATTTGTAAAGAAAATATAAAAAGATTCTATTAGTGACATAGCCTTGGTAAATGCATTATTCAATTCCTTTTTATATATCTTTCCAAACATAATAGTCAACTTTTTTAGAGCCCCTCTCCCCTGAAGGTCTGATACATAGCCCAAGGAAGACAAAAAAGTATAAGAAAACAACAATAAATTTGTACATTATAATATGCATAATGTTTTTGTTAATCAAATTGACATATTACCTAACATTATTATATAGGAGGGTATCTGTACTTGGGACAATACTTTTAGTTTCTCTCCAACTTCCTAACTAGGTAAATACCTATTGCTTGAATTCTGTAGTGATGTTTTATGAGGTGAATGAAAGGGGATAATCAGTGCCAAGAAACTGGGCAATTGTGAGGTGAGGATCAATTGTTACAAACATTATTTAAACCATGAGAAAAACATAGATTAGTAATTCAAAAGTACCTCTCTTTTGGGTAAAATTCTAGTTTAGCTACTTTTTGCCATCTTGGAAAGCATTAGGAAAATGAAACTTTCAGTAATGAATCCAGGGCCAAAGATATACTCTGGGAAGGTATTGCTAAGCTTCTAGGCCTAGGTTAAAGCTCTTACAATTTCTATGCATTAGAAATTTGCCAACTGGGCGGGTCTATACCTAGCCTATTGAAATTTTGAAAAAAAAACATTTAATTTTAATTTTTAGTAATCACTTTTTTTTCTTTGGTTTTATTCTGAAAATGCAGTTCTTATTATTTGAGTAGAATTTTAAGCCATTGCAATGGTTTTTTTCTAAATTTTGGAAATGTATTTACAGATCTCTCAAACCTTAGAGATTGGGATTGAGCAAATTTGTGAAGCTGAAAAAAGTTTTTTGTGCTTTATTTAAGCAGAATATCTATTTTGCAAGGTTTCACTTTTATAAAACAAGGATATTTAAAGGTCATCAAAGGTCAGGGTCCTCTAGAGGGGGAAGGGGTGGATATAGGAACTTCAAAATACCTTCACAGGACATACTTTAGTCTGTACTCATCACAGAAAGTTTTATCTTCCTAACCTGACCCCTTTCCAAGATTGCAAAAAGTAGAAAAACTAAAATTTTACCCTTTTTTGGGTAAAATTCTAGTTAATTGACTTCTTGCTATCTCAGAAAGGGTTTAGGTTGGGAAAATGAAACTTTCAGGGATAAGTACCCACCTCCATACCTTCTCCCTCTAGAGGGTCTTGAAATTTGCCTACATGACAGGTCTATACCTATTGAAATTTTGACAAAAAAACATTTTACTTTAATTTTCAGTTACTAGTTGCTTTTTCTCTGCCTTTAGTTCTTAAAATGTAATTCCTGTTATTTGAGTAGAATTTTGAGCCATATCAATGTTTTTTTTCAAAATTTAGGAAATGTATTTGCATAGGCTATCTTTAAAATCTTATAAAATGGATTTGAGCAAAGTTATGAAGCCAAAAACAATTTTGTTGTACTTCAATTAAGCAGAAGATATATTTTGCAAGGTTTCACTTTTGTAACACACATATTCTTAAAGGTCATCAAAGGTCAGGGCCCTCTAGAGTGAGAAGGAGTGGAGGTAGTTGCTTCAAAATACCTTCCCAGGACATATTTTAGTCTATAGATTCATCCCTGAAAGTTTCATTTTCCTAACCTAAACCCTTTCTGAGATAGCAAGAAGTCAATTAACTAGAATTTTGCCCTTTTTTGGCCTTAGACTATCATATCCTGAAGAGCCACTCAAGGATGTAATCTGTCAAAATCCTGGGGGGCAAGTAACATTGGAGCCAACCCTCCCTAGTCAAGTGAAGATAGTGAATTTCTGTGGATATTCGAATTATTCACGCCTATTTAAGTTCTGACAAGAATTTTGAAGATGCTAATCTTCAGCTGGGGGGGGGGGGGCAAACCTGGATCTAGGGGTCACTTGTATCTGAATAGGAACTTTAAATACCCAGTATTATAGCTTAGAAGCACATAAAATTATCTAGCATACATTAACCAAACAGTTAAAAGCCTATAAAATTTAAGTTTACCATATGTTATTTAACTGTAAACAGTTAATTTTTTTTACATGTTTTCAAGCCTTAAATTTAAACTCTAATTGCCTGCTGTGTTGCCGAAAAAACTTTTAAAATCTATGAGAAATGTCAGCCGTGTGGAATTCATCGAAAATCCATGACCACTTATAAGAATCTATTCAGACCTTTTTGATACGGTTTACTTTTAGTCAAAAGCATCCAAAATGTTAACTTGGATAACGAATCGAATGTATTACTTTTTTTTCATCAAATCTTGTAAATATGCGAGGCAAGCCACACCAAATCTTACGGCTCATACGGAAATGGAAATTTTGTTTGGATAGCCATTACCTTGCTTAGTCTGAGTACCATGCAGAGAGGCAAGCTGTAACAATGAAACAGGTACATCATCGGATTTATTTATGGATTTTTCAGAATCAGTAATGGTAGACTCAAAATATTGAAGGATATTAAGATTCTTCGACTAGGAATACAAAGGTGGTGTGAACAAAACTTAAAAAAAATATCTTCTTCAAAAAAAATAATCAGCATCCCAACTTAGATAGTCCCTCAAAAGGGGTGCGCTAATCACTGAAGTACTGTAATACTAGGCTAAAGCATGAAGTAAGTGAACCCAACATATCTCAGATTTTTGTTATCCAAATTAACATTTTGGATGCCAAGTCAAGAGCTACTTAAAACTGATACTAAATCCTGTTCACGACCAAAGGACTGTGAATCAATGATACTACCTAGCACAGACATAATTATTTAATTAAGTCAAGCAGACACAAGGATGATTGCCACAACAGCCAAAATAATCACTAGCACCCCTAACCAAAAAAAAACGAACAAATCGGCGGCCAATATGACTGTCTATCATAAGCAGCAAAATAGCACTACCTATGATACACCTTAGAGCCCTCGGTGCAAAGGTTACACTTTATGATAAGAGGGCAAATACAACACCACTCCCTCCAAAAAAAAACTCACACACGTGGTATTTTCTCGAAATACATCTAATAGAAATTTTAAAATAGCTCTTTGTTTTCGTAGAGACTTTGAAAAGGGCTCATTCGATTGGAAATTGAAAAGGCTATATTGATCTCTTTAATAGTCAGAAATGATTGTAGGCCAACCAACCCCTCGCCCATCATTAGTTCAAACACTTGCAATCAAAATTTGGAGATAGCCATTTTGTTTAGCGTAGTTAAAAGGTATGGAAAATTATGCTTTTGAGGATGAGACCCCCCCTCCCAACAGCCCTCAATGCAAGAGTTATAAAATAGGCCTCGAATTCATATAAGGTTCTTATGGAAAAGGTGGTGATGTAAGCTTCGGAAGCGATTCATTGGATTGGAAATCAGAAGCTCTAGTGCCCTTTATAAGAGTCAAATTGATTGGAGGGCAGCCACACCCCCCCCCCCTAGGTCGTATTGTCCCAAATGAATCTGATAGAAATTTTAAAATAGCCATTTGTTCAAAAATACTCTAAGATTACATAACAAGGCCTTTGAGGTTGACCCAATCCTCCAGGGTCTGGGTATATGGGTTGTCAGTTATGCCCTGGGGGCATGTAAGGTTCTTATAGAAGGGGTGGTCGTTTGAACTTTAGAGGAGGCACATTTAATTGGAATAATATAGTTCTAGTTTTTTTTAAGAATCAAATATAATGGACGTTAAATCGCCCCCCCCTTCCCTGACATCCTCTTTTCCCCAAACGCATTTGATCGACATTGTGAGATATCCCATTTTGTTACCAATAGTCCAAAGAGCATATAACAATGTCTTCAGTGTGAACACCACTCTCCCAGAGCCCAGGGCCAAGGGTCGTAAGTTATGCCCAGGATATATAGGATTTTTAATGAACGGGTGGTCGTATCAACTTTGGATCGGATGAGGCTCATTGGACGGCGTATGATACTAAGTTGAAAATTTCAGGGTATATTGAAGAGCCATCGGAAGAAAACCAGTCACTTTGGCATTTTTAGATGCTTTCATCTCTGGGGTCAATCCAGTTCCAGAGTTTATTAATAGATCTTTCAGAGCTGACTGGTTTTCCTTGATATAGATCCTGGCACTGAAATGTATCAATGATAGTCATAAAGTTCATACAATGATAGCACATACTTTTATTAAGTGACCTTTTTCTTGCTGCGGTAGATCGGAAGAGAGGATTGTTCCTTCTAGATCAGTGGTTCTAAACCTTTTTTTCCCCAAGGACCCCTTTTCCCCTCTTTTTATCTTGGTGGACCCCTTCATAGCTATTGGACATAAGAACAATTTTTTATTCTTCACTAATATAAATTTTAAGGTTTTAATTATCAAACAAATAGCATACGATTAAGCTTTATTTTTAAATGAAAACTAATTTAATACAAATAAAATATTCTAATATAATAATACTAATTATTATTACTATTATTGTGATAATAACTACAATATTACAAGTTTCTACGAGTTTTTTCGATTGGGAAGCAACTAAGGCTCATGGAGAGTAGAGCTCCTCGGGAAGTTTAATTCACTCCAACATTATTTATGTAAACTGGATAAAAAAAAGCAGTTGAAATTAAGTGTGTGATTAAAAAAAAGGAAAAGGTATGTTTATTCAATGAGATCACTGTGGTTGATGCTTCTCGACAAGTTTCTTTATATTTGGTTCTATCAATGTTAATGATAGTCGAAGATCACCCCTTTTCACAATGTCAGGTCTATTGCGAGCTTTTGATAAAATTTGAGGAAGACGACTAAATCCCGCTTCAACAAAATAAGATGTAGGAAAAGCAATAACGTAGAACTGCGCTTTATCCCAGAGCAAAGGGTACTTTGTAGGAACATCATTTGTTTTCCATATATTGTACTTTCCATCTTTGAATTTTGCACACATTATTTCATCACTTTGTAATTCGATGAGGGGCTCTTGCAAAGATAAATCTATTTCGGCAGCATTAATTTCGAAAGGAATTGAAAACCAAATCGGTATATCCATTCCGAGTAGGTCACTAAACCGATTCAAAACAATGTAAATTACAGTAGAAATTGAATTCTTAAAAATAAAGAGCGTTCTGAGTTGGTTTTCTTCATGGACCCCCAAAATATCATTGTGGACCCCCCAAAATATCATTGTGGACCCCCAATTTGTTGTGTTTTGCCGTGGACCCCCGGAAATATTACATTACATACACAGTGTTACATATACAACACTGTATATGTGTTCGAAATATCCAGTTAAATTTTATATCTGTTCACTGCCAATAAAAAGGTTTCATCCCTATTTTGAACTGTTTTGCTTACTTTAGACTACCAAAAGTTCAGTGTTCTCTGTTAGATTCTGGTGCCTGATTTCCTAATAATGAAGACAGGCATTATGCTGAAAGGCCAGTAAAAAAAAAAAAAAAAAAAAAAAAAAAAAAAAAAAAAAAAAAAAAAAAAAAAAAAAAAAAAAAAATGACTGGTGTTCATTGATCCAGATTTCAGAAACTGTCAATGATGGGTGGACCTAAAGTAAACTGTAGCAAGAAGGTTTGGAACACGTTCTAAAAGAAAATAAAGTACTCAGTACACTTTTTCACAGATTTTGGAAATTCGTGACAGCGACACTGTCATATGTATTTTTCCCAGTGGTGATTGTATCGAACCAATAGTTTAAACATGATACAAAGGCTTCATTTGACTACGTGTACTCGTTGCTATAATCGTCACTTCGACTTTATGTCGTATATCGGTTTTGCCAACTGAACTCTGACCAATCTTCTTCTTTTAACGGCTACGCTGTCACTGTTGTCAGACAAAACCTATTTCCCGTCTGAATCTTTTTACGCCTCCCTTGTAATATAAAATTATTTTATATTGAACAATCTGAGTCTATGCCTTTTGGAAGGCAATAGTTGGTAGTGAGAAAACACAAGCTATGGGAATGAGTCGAAAGAAAATTCTTCTTTAAAATTCGGATTATGCTAGCCATTATTACTCTCTGCTACTTCCAGTGGTGTGGTTTTTATGCTAAGCCAGTTTGAGTCACGGCGAAAATCGGTTTCATCTCTTGCCAATTTGCGCAAGAATCAACGCTGTAACCGGGTTACCCAGTGACTAAGCCAGTTTCAGTCAAGGCAAAAATCGGTTTCACCACTTGCCAATTTGCACAAGAATCAACGGCGTAACCGGGTTACCCAGTGCCTAAGCCAGTTTGAGTCAAGGCGAAAATCGGTTTCACCACTTGCCAATTTGCACAAGAATCAACGGCGTAACCGGGTTACCCAGTGCCTAAGCCAGTTTGAGTCAAGACGAAAATCGGTTTCACCACTTGTCAATTTGCATAAGAATCAACAGCGCAACCGGGTTACCCAGTGACTAAACCATGCTTGAGTCAGGGTGAAAATCGGTTTCACCACTTGCCAATTTGCGCAAGAATCAACGGCGTAACCGGGTTACCCAGTGACTAAGCCAGTATGAGTCAGGGCGAAAATCGATTTCACCACTTGCCAATTTGCACAAGAATCAACGGCGTAACCGGTCTTCGTCACTGGGCAAAGCGCAAGAGCTGCGCTTTAGTTAACCTCTAGTAAAGACCTTTCCTATAGCCATCTTCAACACTTCAACAAAAAAAAATCTTCAACAAAAAACCAAACACATACATTTTTGACAAATTTATTTTGGAATGCCTTACAAAGCATATAGACAACATAAACACTTAACCAATGCTTAGATACTGAAAAATGAATTTCGCAAACCTATAATAGTCTGACACCTAGAACAATAATCTCGTAAAGGGTGATGAGGGACCATATTTGGGCCCAATAGGCCATATCTCTGAAGCCCATGTCAGAGAGACGTGTGAGGATCTCAGAATTTAATCCAAATTCAAACAAAGTTCTGTGAATAAAACCAAAGCCTTACAAGATTTTTCTTTCTAAGAAAATGAAGAAGATGTATATTTTGCTAGTTTTAGGTCTTACAGCAACCATATTGTCATTTATAGTTTTTAACAACGGAGGAAAGTATACGCCAAAAATCCACGATGATCAATGCACGTCGCAAACGCTAAGTTACATTTGATTTTTTCAAGCTAAGAACCTGCAATTATTCACTGAGAGGCGGTTTTGCGCGGGGGGCAGAGGAGGTACTTGCCCCAAAGCATAATGGGGGCGCAAAATTTCAAATAAACAATCCAACATTTATAATCATTGTTATTTTTATTTTATTGAAGACAAAGTAGAGGGCGAACTTGGCAGTATGTATAAGCAATATGAATCCTCTTCATTTTTTCCATGTAAAGTAAGAAAAGAACATACTTAAATAAATGAAAATTTTGTTAATAAAAAAAATTTTTGTTCACTGAAAATTTTGAGAGACAGGGGGGGGGGGGTAATCAAGATTTTGGCCCGGATACAAGAGAGGCCAGAACCGCCACTTTGATGAGTCCAGTTTCAAATAAGTAACTGATAGCCATTTCAATTATCTACAGCGACGTCGATGATACGGCTAGCATAGGGGAAGCTTGAGATACACTATACATTACCTGTCATGACCAAGTCTTAAGCAAGTAATAGGTCCCGTATCAAAAGAAGCGATTTCTGAGAAAATAAGAAAACTGATCTTATTCATGACAAACGTCCTAAAGACGCTTTAGATACTACCCCACAAAACGCCCTATACTTGACGTGTCAAACAGTTACTACTCAACAGTTCAGCATAGTGAGTTAAACTAGAATACGGCTAGATAATACCCCCAAAATGCCCTATACTTGACGTGTCAAACAGTTACTACTCAACAGTTCAGCATACTGAGTGAAGAAACTAAAATACGGTTAGTTCGATGCAAATTGTTAAGTATTGATTCAAATGGGGCAAGTTTTTCAGTTTAACACAGACAGTCATAGCTATCACATTAAATAAATAACTTTTTAAAAAAGGAAGAAAGGAGAATATTCTATTTCAAAGCGGTAAACCACTGATTTTTTTTTAGTCGGCTTTAATTAAGTCGGTTCTTTAATTAGTCGGATCTAATTAAAACATGTAATTGGTTTTAATTGAATCTTGAGATATTACATTCCAATTCTATATTTATTTGAATGAGAGTTTATGAATATATTTTACTACCAATCTAATTGTACTGTTTAAAGAACACAACATACATCGAAAGTTTCAAATATAGGGAAAAGGAAATATTTTACTATTAATTTTTACTACAAGCTAAAAATGTTAATTACGAACTAAAGTTGTCTCTCTTTCCATTAAAGTGTGCTACTTGTAATGATAAGCAATAATATTTAGAATGCTACATTCTACTACAAAAAATGAATAAGCTAAAACTTATCGATTTAAAACTTCCTCCACAAAATATTCAAACAGCCAAATCCGTTTTATTCTTTTCTAGCATTACTACTGTTTTAAGGGCGGGGGTAAGTTTAAAAAATACCAGTACTTGATTTTGTCTTAAATTAGTCTACCGCTTCGACCCTAAAATAAATTTGAATTTCCGAACATAATAGCCAAAATACGTGCATGGAAAGAAGGAGAAAGTCGGAAACAAAGAGAGACCAAGAACCTAATCTAACTTTTCAAACCCTTTCCCCATTCCAATAAAAGACAAACAGCGTTTTGGAAGCACAATTTACATAAAAAAAGAATTCTTAAACAAATATTACTTTCAACACAATTATTTTTTTCTTGGCCCAATTTCGCAAATTCTTCATATTATATCAGCTATTAATGGTCAAAACTCGCACGTACAACCGGCCAGAAATGGACTATGTAACAAATGGGGTGGGGGTGGGGTTTCGTTGGTAGTGGATAATTAGTATTTTTATAGTTAAGTAGTTGGACGGTTAATAAGAATAAAGAAATTGTTGGACTTAATGAATTCACCAAACATGCATACAGTAATTTATAATTTGTAAAATGAGAATAACAAGGCCAAATAGCTACAAAAGTCTTTGTGGTCAATCTGGAAGGAGGCCAACCCCCCTATTTGGACTTGTGAGCCCTTCAAAAACCTCTATCAATGTGAAGAAAACCTTAATTTTGGTCGAATAGGCATTGAATTATTCAATTAACGATCAAAGTAGGCCCAAATAATCGTTATTCCCAACGTTAGGAATTCAGATTTTGAAAAGGCTTGGTTAGTTTATAGTTAGAAAAATATGCCACGGACAGGCCTATGCGCATAGTCTATGCCAAGCCTATAAAAAGTATCTCCAGATTTATATTCTTCAACTTCTTATTCTATTTAAAAAGGGTTAGTTGAGGCAATTTATTACGAACAAAAGTTTTGTCTCTTGGAAGTTCCTCCTGCAGAAAACTCCCCAACGGAATGTTCCTCCCGTGTGTAAAATTCCCCACAGAAAGATCAAACCCCCCACCCATGAAAAATATATTTATATTTCCTAATAACATATAATATATGTAAACAACGAATAAACTGCATAACTTACAGCCTTTTTTGTCTCGCTCAAAAGCGGCTAAAAGGACTAAGGAATGGCGATCGTTGACGCTAAGGAAGATTTGCTAATAGCTTCATTGTAATCTCTTTTTTTAGGTAGCCTAAGCTTTTTAGGCTTGAAAGGGGGGTAAAGGGTATTTGCGCAAAAATAAAACCTTTTTTACTATAGGATTACTGAAGGATGTAAACACAATAACGTTTTTTAACAAGGATGAGAGACAGGCCAGTTACCTGGGCGAAGATATATTTTTATCTTAGAAGTTTCAATTTATATGAGCCACAAATATGAAAAATTAGAAGCGAAAATGAAAGAAAATGTGAGGGGGAGGGGTAAGGTTTAAATCATAAACGATATAAACTTTATGTTCTTCATTGAACTTCTCTTTATTCTTCTTCTCCAAGATCATGGCGAACTTTGCTAAAGTCAAAATCTTCCCCTGTTCCACGACGGAATATATCCAATACATCCAAGCAAGTAGTCTCAAAATGGGTTGTAGCATCATACGACTGTGAAATGAATAACTGAGACTCAGTTCCATCTTCTTTCGGCTTGTAGTAGTCACTCACTGTTACGATCCTTAAAATTGAAACACATACAAAATATGAATTTTAATAAATAGCAATAAATAGTAATCGAATAAATTGTTAGACTTCTTGGATTCACCAAACATGTGGTAGTTACTTTTTATTTTGGGGTTATTCGTTTCTATTGCATACCATTTTTTATGTTGAGTCTCATGCACGGCTGAATATGCTTGAATTTCTTACAGAACCTTTTAAGATTCCTGGAAAACCAATTATAACTGACAGTCTTAATGTTTCTTTAATATCTTTTATTTTTCATCTAAAAGACTGTCAGTTATTGTGTTTATTTTTTTATTATTGGGTTATTAATTTTTATTGCATACCATTTTTAACGTTGAGTCTATGATTCTCAATATGTTTGGATTTCTCACTTCTTAGCAGATTTCATAGCAGTTTCTTGATTTCTTCGCAGCTTAACAAAAACCGAACGGGACCGCCATGTGGGCAAATCAGCTCTTGTAACTGAAAATCTGTTTATCGGAAACCAGGTTATACCCCAGCCCACATGGCTACCTACGAAAATGATCGTTATATCCTATTCATAGTACCTAATTTTGGTTTAAAAATACAAGTGTTTCGTTAGTGTTACAATGGCCAAGCTAAACTCACTGTTCCAAGGAACGGTTGTTGACTGAAGTCAAAAGCATCAAAAGCTTTTCTACAGGTTTTACAGTCGGATAAAATTTATGCATTACAACCTGTTGCTTTTAAAATTATACCAACACCTGACTTTATATGTAAAAAGCTTTGCAAAATTTATATTATGTTTCTAATATACGGTTTATCAAAGTCACGTTGTTTGGCAGAAACTTGAAACAATTTTCAGGCAATGACTACGCAAAGCTTAAATTGATGGAAACTGACGTTATTAAATGACGTTATTAAAAAAAAATCAAATTTTTCCACCATGCGATTCAAATCAACCTGTTGCTTTTAAAACTATACCAACACCTGACTTTATATGTAAAAAGCTTTGTAATTTACTTTTAAGTTTGCATTGCTGGATGAGATATATTAATGTTTTTTTTTTTAATTTAAGTAGTTACGACTAAGATTTGTGCACGGGTGCTAATCTAATCTTTAATATTCGATGTCAATGGACTAAATTGCACCCTTAAGGCTATCGTGTAATTGGCACCAAAGTCTGATTTTTGTTTTGTTTTACTTTTTGATGAAAATATCCATCTTTTCATTTAACATAAAAATTGATACTTCTACAATAGGGTTCTCTGATACACTGAATCTGATGGTGTGATTTTCGTTAAGATTCTATGACTTTTAGGGGGTTGTTTCCCCCTATTTTCTAAAATAAGGCAAAATTTCTCAGGCTCGTAACTTTTGATGGGTAAGACTAAACTTGATGAAACTTATATATTTAAAATCAGCATTAAAATGCGATTCTTTTGATGTAAATTCCATTTTTTAGAGTTTTGGTTACTATTGAGCCGGGTCACTCCTTACTACAGTTCGTTACCACGAACTGTTTGAAAAGCTTTGCAAAATTTATATTATCTTTCTAATATACGGTTTATCAGAGTCACGTTTTCAGGCAATGACTACGCAGAGCTTAAATTGATGGAAACTGACGTTATTAAAAAAATCAAATTTTTCCACCATGCGATTCAAATCAGATTCAAAACCACGCGAAACTGTCAAAGATAAAAAAAAATCTCCGTTTCAATATTCCTATTTATTATCTTTAAATACACAGTTTGCTTTAAATATGCAAGTGCTTCACCTGTGCAATGAAAGCCTAAGAAAAACGTATTGTTCAGAAAAATAGTTATTGAATGAATTCAAAAGCCCCAAAAGATTTTTAAGGTTTTGATGTCCGGTATAATTTAAGCGTTGGTTTTTAAGTCGGATCATATTGGGTAAACCTAATGCAAATTCTCAGGAAAAAACTAAGCAAAACAAAAAATTAAATTTGACTGCATTCACCTCTAAGCTATATGTACATATTATCTCTTTAAACGAGCAGTATTTATGAATGTATTTTTTTTTTTTCGAACACAGTTCCATACTTTTGGCATTCTGGGATTTTCTAACCTAAAAATCGATCTATATAGGTCAAAAGTTTGAGAAAATTCGTTTAAGGAGATTCTGGAAAAGAGGATTCATGTCAGTGATGTCAAATTTATGAATACATTTGAAAAGAATACATACGTCACATTGGCCTCAGTAGTGGTTGTATCGTTTTCAGTGTCTATGATGCAGGCAAAATTAAACAAGAAACATGATTGGCCAAATAAAATCATGATTGACGTCATATTTATGAGTATATTTCAAGTGAATAAGTTATATCCCCCCCCCCATCAGGAGTGAATGCATCGTTTTTATATCTATGACATATGCTACATTACAAAAGGAAAATAGCTAAGTATAAAATACCAAACGTAATTAGTCTATTTACAAAAGGCGTTTTAAGTAGTTTCATAATGCCTTGAGGACAATTGAACAACATAAACCATCAAACGTGACAAGACTAGCCTGAGCAGCTAAGGTAAAGGTTAGTAAATGCGGCTAAAAGACATACCACAGCGAGAACAAGCAAATATGCGGCTAAATGATAAGCGACAGTGAGAAATACAAGCAATCGCGAGAAAACGAGCATCAGAATGTGTCAAAAATGACATGAAAAACAAAGAATTGTGCTGTTAGAAGACAAAACCCTTCAACGTTCTATGTGTTCCCTGAGAAGCCCTTAATTTTCCCGAGGAAAGAATAGCAAACAGAGTTGACTCATTAGAAGGTCGCTTGCTAGTTACAACGAGAATCAATATATACAAGCCTACCACATGACGGGTGCCATGGCCCGGCTTCGAAATCGGCTACATAGTTGTTTTTTTTCTTATCTAGCATACGACTTGCTGGCCGGTATAATTTAAGCATTGGTATAGCTTAAGCATTGGTTTTTAAGTCACGTCATATAGTGTAAAGGTCGTCTGCTAGTTACAACGAGAATCAATATATACAAGCCTACCACATGACGGGTGCCATGGCCCGGCTTCGAAATCGGCTACATAGTTGTTTTTTTTTCTTATCTAGCATACGACTTGCTGGCCGGTATAATTTAAGCATTGGTATAGCTTAAGCATTGGTTTTTAAGTCACGTCATATAGTGTAAAGGTCGCTTGCTAGTTACAACGAGAATCAATATATACAAGCCTACCACATGACGGGTGCCATGGCCCGGCTTCGAAATCGGCTACATAGTTGTTTTTTTTTCTTATCTAGCATACGACTTGCTGGCCGGTATAATTTAAGCATTGGTATAGCTTAAGCATTGGTTAATAGGTCACGTCATATAGTGTAAAGGTCGCTTGCTAGTTACAACGAGAATCAATATATACAAGCCTACCACATGACGGGTGCCATGGCCCGGCTTCGAAATCGGCTACATAGTTGTTTTTTTTTCTTATCTAGCATACGACTTGCTGGCCGGTATAATTTAAGCATTGGTATAGCTTAAGCATTGGTTTTTAAGTCGCGTCATATAGTGTAAACCTAATGCAAAATTCTCATATTTATGAATACATTCGAAAAGCATACATACGTTACATTGACCTCAGTAATGGTTGTATCATTTTCGATGTCTATGATGCAGGCAAAATTATAGTGAGAATTACAAGCAATCGCGAGAAAGCGAGCATTAGAATGTGTCAAAAATGGAATGAAAAACAAAGAATTGCGGTGTTAGAAGTCAAAACCCTTCACACATTCAACACGTACACGTACAACAAGGATCAATATATACAAGCCTACCACATGACGGATGCCACCTATGGTGACACCATGACATCAAGAGGAGGCTCGTGTTGTCTGCGGTTACAGGATAAGTGACCATGAGAATAAATATATACAAGCCTGTCGCGTAGCCAAACCGGGGCCCAGCATGAAAATCGGCTACATAATTTTTTCCTTCTTAAAACTGGCCAAATTGACATTTTTGGCCACAAGAATGATCTAAATAGATCACAACTACAAGAAAGAAAGAAGAAAGAATTTCCCAGGGTGGCTGTATCGAACCTGTTGTGAGCCGTCATGACATCAAGAAAAGGTTGAAATTGTCTGCAGTTAAAAGACAAGCGAAAATGAGAATTCATAAATAGAAGCCTTCTGTGTGTCGAGTGCCTGGGGCCCGGCGGCTTTTGAGCCCCTAAATCTACCAGAGGAAGGGTAGCAGTTCCTTCAACGGCCTACATGTCCCGGGGCGCGAACCGAACCGCATACGCCATCGAATCCAAAGTTCTAAGATAGTCATTGCTATCAGGGCGGTTGAAAAATCAGTAAAATGTTCCTCTTGGAGTGAAATGATACTTGCATCATAGAGGTTCAGCTCTAAATTAAACAAGTAGCCCGTATAAACCAAAGGCCTCATAGATACAATTTACTAGAAAGGTGCACATTTTACAACTTTTTGAAACCTCAATCATGAACAGACCCTCAATCTTTATGAGTGAATGACTTCTACCTAACATTATTTAATCACTTGCCACATTTTAATTCTTTAAACCTGCAATATTAGCCTCAGACTTGAATCAAAACGCAGAGATTTTTATATAAACAAAGTAAACACTATATGTCAAATGCGTACTAACAACGTGTTGATTTTGGACTAAAATATTGTAGCATTAGGTTGTAGTGAGCAAGTTCAGACACTACCAATGTTGGTGGGAATCAAACACTATTTATGAAATATGTAGGCTACTTACAGTGTTGTGATTTTGGGCTACTGTACTGCAATATTAACTTAAGACTTGTAACGAACAACCTCATAAATAATTAAATACAAAAAACAAACAACAATGTCAAACATATGCTTATAACGTCAAATAATTATAGCGAACAGAAATTATGGTACATAACAAAACATATATTACATTATGCTATGTTATAACAAATACATTATGTTACGAAACATATGTTGTATTTTGTTACATGACGTTACATTATAACGTCAAATAACGTCTTATAATGTCAAACATATGCTGATTTTAGAAAAATGTAATATTATATTATGATATTGTTGGGTTATATTATACTTTTAGATTATTATATTATAAGAAATATATTATTGGTTATAGTCAACAAGACTAATGTTACTCTCCGTGCCCCCTATACAGTTTTCAATGACCCTTCCAGCATACTTCGAAGAAATCAAAAAATTTAACAAGTAAGATTTTATGTCCTGTGGTCCCCCATGCTAGCAGATACTCACTAGAGAAGACACGTGAGTTTCGATAGACGGCGTTACTAGCCATTGTTGACTTCAAAGCCGTTTTTGACTCCGTAGATACGAAGCTATTCTGGCTCATGCTCAGAACAACCGGTCCTCTGCAGAAATATTGCTCTTTTAGGGAAATTGCATGGACGCACGACAAGCTGTGAATAAGTCAACGGAAAGCGTAAACAACCATTCAAAATTCGTACAGGAAATCAACAGGGATGCACCACAGCTCCCAGACTAATTAACTGTGCCATGAGCTACGTGAAGAAGACGACTACCAAGCTGAAATTCGGCCTGAAGTTCGGTGACAGAGTCATTAGTGTACACTGACGTCGCCGATGACTTGGCACCCCCAAACACCCCCGAAAACTTGTTGCAGTGCTGAGAGTATAGAGAAAAGAAGCTAGCAAAGATAGATTTAGCAACAGCTAGAGCAAAACAAAGATCATGTTTATTTTTGTTTATTATGCTTATCATGTTTATTTGTTATATGCCTAATCATGTTTATTTGTTATATTTGTTTATTATATTTTGTTTATTTATCATGTTTATGTTTATTTTTATTCTCAATCATCTCCTCCTGTAGTCCAAATGTGTCTAAACAAAGTAGCAGTCATGAACAGCTTCACGTGTCTCGGCTCATATTTGTCAAGTGATGGTTCAGTCAAGAGCGAATTCAAAGCACGGATCTTTTTGTACTAGGACATCAATTTCAAAGGCATCTTTTGCCCTAGGGAGACTTAGCAAAATCTAGCACAGACCCGCTGACATCCGCCTCACAAAAATACAGATAATCAATGCATTTGTAGTGCAATTTTTTTGGACGCTTGTATTTATTATTAGCCTCAGATTAGTTTTCAACAAACCCAGCAGTATACAAGCGCAGTTTTTTTTTTTTTTTTTTTTTTAGTGAAGGTTGATCAGTAGTTGTGAAATATACACTAAATGCGCTTTGGTTTTAGACATCCATACTTAGAGCCATACCTTTAGAGGCCTTCCACAACAATCTCCGATTGATTGTAAGTCAAAAGAGGCACAACATGCCTATATGCACAAATGTAAGGATAAAAGAATTGGAAGGGACTTGGTGCCTTTTCCCCAGGAAAGAGACAGATCATATCGCTCCAGAAGACATATTTTTGGGATTTTTGAATAGTTTTGATTAAAATAAGAATTTCAAATTTAGTACAACTAGTGGAAGGCCTACCCGGATTCTACAATGAGGCCTCACAATTAGGATTTCCCTGATGGGGATAAGGATGGAGAAAGGAACTTATAACGGAGCGAAGATCTCGAACCATCATACAGCACCGGAGCAGATCCAATCTTTTATACCCAGTCTATCCTCGTCAGGGCAAAAAGAAAATTTGAAAATGTGTATGTCCACGAGACATAAATTAACAGAGTCAGCATTTCAGGGTCGCTCAGAGTAGCATTCATAACAGAGTAGTATAATGCTGAAAGCAACCTATTTTAGAACTAAATAATCACATTTTTTTTCGACATTTTGACTGATGAATTCAGACGGTTTGAACTGGATTTATTAGGAGTTTCAGAAACTCATATCCCAGGGGTAGGAAGCATGAAATTAGGTGACATAGAATTTGTTTACTCAGGAAGGAAGGATGGGGTACATAGACAGGGAGTAGGGCTCATGATGAATAAGGAAGCTGCTAAGTCTTGTTTAGGCTGGGAAGGTATTAATAATAGAATACTAATTGCTCATTTTATGACTAAAAAGTTTAGGGTATCAGTTATAGTAGTATATGCCCCCATTGAACCAACTGATGGAGATACTAGTGACTCAGATGAATTTTACTTACAGTTACAGGAGCAAATAGACAGGGTACCAGGTAGAAATATGGTGTTTTTGCTAGGAGATTTTAATGCCCAGGTTGGTAGAAATAGGGATAGATGGTATCCTAGCCTAGGTAATTTTGGTGTAGGAAAAGAAAACAGTAATGGCTATAGGCTTTTGCAATTTTGTAGGTATAACAACCTAGTTATAACCAATACGGTGTTTGGTCACAAAATGGCCCATAAGTTGACATGGTATTCACGTGATGGTAAGACAGCAAACCTTATTGATTATGTTATTGTAAACAGAAGACTAGCAGGATCAATACAAGATACTAGGGTGTATAGGAGTGCCGTTATTGATGTTAAAAGTAAAGATCACCATCTAGTAGTGTCTAAGGTTAATTTAAAGCTGAAATTTCGGAAGAGTAACTCCCTCCCGGAAAGTTATGATGTTGGTAGACTTCAGGATGAAAATTTGAGAAAAAAATTCCAGGAACAGTTGAGTACTAAACTTGAGGGTTTAAATTTTGACAATGTGGAAGATGGATGGAATAATTTCAGAAAAACAATTTGTGAAGTTGCTGATGGTGTCCTAGGGAAGAGTGCTAAGACAGCAACTAGGAATATTAGTGAAAAAGCTTTAGGTTTAATAGAGAGTAGAAGGGGTTTGTATAAGAATTATCTGAGCGATAGGTCGTATGAAAACAAAAGGAATGTAAAGAAAGTGGAGAAAGCATTAAAATATGAACTAAGGAGATGTGAAATGGAGGCGATGGATAAAATTGCTGAGGATCTGGAAGATGCGGCTAGACGGCATAATAGTAAAATATTATACTGGCATGTTAATAAATTGAAAGGGAGTAGCCGATCCGGACTAGTCCCAGTTAAAGATAGAAATGGGGCCACAATTAGTGATAAGGAAAAAGTTAAAGAAAGATGGGTGGAACATTTTGAGAATGTGCTAAACCGAGATACAGTTGCAGGAAAAGATATAGATGAAAATGAAAAAGTTTGTGATACCTTGGATGTGAAGGAAGATTTGTTTAGTGAGGAAGAATTAGCGACAGTACTAGAAGGATTAAAAAATAATAAGGCCCCAGGTGCTGATAGTATGATTAATGAGTTCCTTAAATATGGTGGCTCTGAGGTTAGGAATAAGCTACTGAAGATTATGAACATGATTTTTGAAAAAGGGGAAGTACCCAATGATTTTAGGAAAACCTTAATTAAACCACTGTATAAGAAAGGTGACAAGAGTGAATGTCGGAATTATCGAGGCATTAGTCTGGTCTCTGTAGGTAGCAAATTACTGAGTAATATGATACTTTTTAGACTGAGACATGCTGTAGACAAAGTTTTAAGGGAAGAACAATGCGGTTTTAGAAAAGGTAGAGGATGTGTCGACCATGTTTTCACTCTTAGGTTAATAATTGAGAAGTCCCTTCGTTATCAAACACCTTTGGTCCTTAGTTTTATCGATTATGAGCAAGCTTTCGATTCTGTTGATAGAACAGCGTTAACAAAGGTCTTATCGTTATATGGTATACCAGAAAAATACATTAAAGTGATTTGCGCTATGTACGAGAATAATACTGCTGCGGTTAAGGTAGGAAATGAGGTTAGCAACTGGTTTTGTATTAAATCAGGAGTTAAGCAGGGTTGTGTTCTATCCCCCTTTATATGGATCATTTTGATGGACTTCGTCTTAAGGAGCACAGGAAAGGCAATTGGAGACCATGGAATCAAATGGGGAGGAAGAACGATCCTGGACTTAGATTATGCTGATGATTTAAGCATATTAGATGAAAGTGTGAGCAAAATGAATGAATTTTTAGAGGTTTTACGAGTTCAGGGTGCTAAAATAGGCTTGAAAATTAATGTTAAGAAGACTAAGTCACTAAGGTTAGGAATAAGTGAAGATGAACAGGTGACCTTAGGTAACGAAAAGATTGATCAGGTTGGGAGCTTCAGTTACCTTGGTAGTATTATTAGTAAAGATGGTGGGAGCAGTGAAGATGTTAAAAGTAGAATAGCTAAAGCTCAGGGTGTTTTTTCACAGTTAAAAAAAGTTTGGAAGAATAGAAAGATAAGCCTACAAACCAAGATTAGAATATTGGAAGCTACAGTGATGACAGTGGTCAAATATGGCTCTGAAGCATGGACACTCCGAAAAGCAGATGAAAATTTACTAGATGTTTTCCAGAGAAATTGCCTACGGATTGTTCTGGGTACCCGGCTGACTGACCGTATTTCAAACAGTAGGTTGTACGAAAAGTGTGGTTCAATCCCGCTTTCTGGGGCTATAATGAAAGAAAGGTTGAGATGGCTAGGCCACGTTCTACGGATGAAGGATGACAGATTACCGAAGATTGTCCTTTTTGGCCAACCGTCTGGGGCTACACGGAAAGCAGGTCGTCCTTGTCTGGGTTGGGAGGATGTCATAAATAAGGATTTAAAGGAAATGGGAACTTCCTGGGAGGGTGTAAAGAGGGAGGCTTTAAATAGATTAGGTTGGAGGAGGAGCGTGCGTAGCTGTGTTGGCCTCAGGCGGCTTGGTGCTGCAGTGAGTTATTAGTAGTAGTAGTAGTAGTGTTTTAACAGGTATAAAATGTGTCCCGAGCAGTAGGAAAGGACCATCCTGAGATATGGTGAATGGGAGCAGTGTTGGGAAATACTTAAGTAAAAGTACTTAAGTAATTACTTAAGTAAAAAAATTTCTAAAGCACCTAATACTTATACTTAAGTAAACAAGAGCTAAGAGCTCATATGGCACTTGTGACGAGGTCGGAAGAGCCGAGAGCTCATATGGTACGAGGTCGGAAGAGCCAAGAGCTCATTTGGACGAGGTCGGAAGAGCCAAGAGCCAAGAGCTCATTTGGCACTTGTGAGAAGGTCAGAACCTAAAGTTAAACTTTATAGCACAAGATCCTTCTAAATATCAAATTTCATTAAGATCTGGTCACCCTTTCGTAAGTTACAAATACCTCAATTTTCAAAATTACCTCCCCCCTCCCAATTCCACCAAAGAGAGCAGATCCGGTCCAGTTATGTCAGTCACGTATCTTAGACAGGTTTCTATTCTTCCCATCCAGTTTCATCCTGATCTCACCGCTTTAAGTATTTCCTAAGATTTCCGGTCCCCCCAACTGCCCCCCCCCCCCAATTACGTTTGATCCGGTTGAGATTTAAAATAAGATATCAGAGTTACGAGGTCCTTCTAAATATGAAGTTTCATGAAGATCCGATCACTCCTTCGTAAGTTAAAAATACGTTATTTTTCTTATTTTTCAGAATTACCCCCCCCCCCCCGCAATTGAGCGGATCCGTTCCAATTATGTAAATTACGTATGCAAGACTTTTGCTTATTTTTCCAACCAAGTTTCATCCCAATCCTTCCAATCTAAGGATTTCCCATCATTTTAGGTCTCCCCACCCCAAACTTCCCCCAATGTCACCAGATCCGGTCAGGATTTAAAATAAGAGCTTTGAGCCACGATATCCTTCTAAAAATCAAATTTCATGGAGATCCAATCACCCATTCGTAAGTTAAAAATACCTCATTTTTTCTAATTTTTCAGAATTAACCCCCCCCCCCCCAACTACCCAAAAGAGAGCGGATCCGTTCCGTTTATGTCAATCATCTATCTAGGACTTGTGTTTATTTTTCCCACCATGTTTCATCCCGATCCCTCCACTCTAAGTGTTTTCCAAGTTTTAGGTTTCCCCCTCCCAACTCCCCGCCCCCATCACCAGATCCGGTCGGGATTTAAAATAAGAGCTCTAAGACACGATATCCTTCTAAACATCAAATTTCATTGAGATCCGATCACCCGTTCGTAAGTTGAAAATACCTCATTTTTCTAATTTTTAAGACTTACTCCCCCCCTCCCAACTACCCCAAAGAGAGCAAATAAGTTCCGATTATGTCAATCATGTATCTGGGACTTGCGCTTATTTTTCCCATCAAGTTTCATCCCGATCCCTCTACTCTAAGTGTTTTCCAAGATTTTAGGTTTCCCCCCTCCAACTCCCCCCAATGTCATCAGACCCAGTCGGGATTTAAAATAAGAGCTCTGAGACACAATATCATTCCAAACATCAAATTTCATTAAGATCCAATCACCCGCTCATAAGTTAAAAATACTTCATTTTTTCTATTTTTCCGAATTAACCGGCCCCTTCTCCCCCCCCCCAGATGGTCAAATCGGGAAAACGACTATTTCTAATTTAATCTGGTCCGGTCCCTGATACGCTTGCCAAATTTCATCGTCCTAGCTTACCTGGAAGTGCCTAAAGTAGCAAAACCGGGACTTTAGGTTTTCCCCCTCCAACTCCCCCCAATGTCATCAGATCCGGTCGGGATTAAAAATAAGAGCTCTAAGACACAATATCATTCCAAACATCAAATTTCATTAAGATCCAAATACCCGCTGATAAGTTAAAAATACTTCCTTTTTTCTATTTTTTGCGAATTAACCGGGCCCCCACTCCCCCCCAGATGGTCAAATCGGGAAAACGACTATTTCTAATTTAATCTGGTCCGGTCCCTGATACGCTTGCCAAATTTCATCGTCCTAGCTTACCTGGAAGTGCCTAAAGTAGCAAAACCGGGACCGACAGACCGACAGACAGACCGACAGACCGACAGACAGACCGACAGAATTGGCGACTGCTATATGTCACTTGGTTAATACCAAGTGCCATAAAAATTGAAGTACTTAAGGATATTTAAGTGCTCAAGTACTTTCTTCGTGGCACACAAAATTTATACCGGCATGGCGCAGGGCCGATGCGTCATGTTGAGAGAGATTTCTTTGCTGCAAGACCGTTGAAACTGACACAGTCAAAAGTAAATTCTATTTTTTTATTTAATACTATTAAAGCATCGACTGATTTTGCAAATACTAAGCACAGCGTCATCCGCAAAAGAAGTAATGCATACATCTTGTAGATAAAAGCGCATCATATCCACGTAAACCAGATAAAGTAAATTGCCCAGCACAGAACTTTGAGGTACACCATACTTCACAGGAAAAGATGATGATACTACATCATTTAAAACGACTTTAAGGGACCTACCGTAAAGATAGCTCTCAAAAACATCGTAGACAAGCCCCATTTATTTTAAGATTTCTCATTCTTAAATGAAGCAATACTTGGTAGTCAACCGTGTCAAACGTTTTTTTAATGTCAATAAAAATAGACACAGGTACGTTACCTGAGTTTAATGCACAGTTAACACTTTGAACCAGGTGTTGTAATGCGTACGTAAGATGGTGCAATTTTGTATAAGATCCTTTGATTCGAAAAATCAAAAAATTTTTTGATTAGAAAAATTCTTTTTCTGAAAGGCGGTCGATTTCTCGTCAGAATCTTGCTTATCTTGTCTACTTTGAAAGGAAACGGATATTTAAGAAGTGTTTTGCGTGCTATTTACTGTACGTAAAATATTAGTGCTTGAGTACTTAAATACTGAAGTACTTTTTCAGAAGTACTTATTACTTAAGTAAATTTTTAGAGAAGTACTTAATACGTGTACTTAAGTAAAAATTTCTCTGAGTACTTGGTACTTGTAAGGTAAAAAAAGGTAAAGGATACGGCAATAGACTTTACAGTCCCTACCGGCGGTGCTGATCTCCATTTCTTGGCCCTTCAGCCAGGAAGTACAATGGGGGGTTGGGGGCCAACCATCCTGTGCTTTCGCACACCCTTCCTGTTTACCTTCCCTAGATTTCTCCAGGTACCCATTTAGAGCTGGGTCGACTCTGGCTAAGCTTACAGAGTCATGCCACTGACCCTCGTCCCAAACTAAGTAATTGGGTACACCGGGATTCGAATCCGCGTCCTCTCAGACGAAGAATCCTGAATCCAGCGCACCAATCCACTCGGCCACTTGGTACTTGTACTTAAATAAAAAAAAAGAAGTACTTGGCACAACACTGGATGGGAGTCCCACTGTGTACATTTGCCTACCAGAAACCATTGACAGTACTGCAAAAACTGTACAGCTGCATCTAACCTTCATAGTTATTAGATCATAAACAATACAGTTTGACAATACTTCTTGAAAACTTAAAACTTTTCAATATAGTCGGCCCCTGAAAATATGTCTTATAAAAAAAGAGAAAAAATGCATACTTTTGTTTGATTGGTCCAAGAAGCACAAGGGCGGGCTTAATTTCTGCTTCTGGGTTGGCTGTTTCCACATTTGTTGATACCATAGCAATGAACCAGCCTTTTGCTGCCACCTGATGAGTATAGCTCACTACAGATATATAAATATCTGAAAAAAAAATATTTAAAATTGTATATGTAATTCATAAAAAATCCATAAAATTTGTAAGGGAGCCAAGCCTCTTTATAGTTTATCCTATAGTTTATTTTCAAATCATACGCTTATGTTTAAGCTCCCCCTTTCCAAATAAAAGAACATAGAATAATATCCGTTCAGTCTTATTTTATTTCAAATCTAGATTTTGAGGTGGTTATTTCGCACATAGTTATAAAGCTGTACAACAATTTTCCCACCATTCAGAACAAGATCCACAGATGGAGGACAAGGGCCCTAATTATGAAAACACACTATTTCTTAGTGACTTCTTTTAATCAATTTCTTAGCAAGGGACGTGATCGTCTTTTACTATGTTGCTTGCTACCCCTGTGACTCGGATGGATAGATACTTCTTCGGTTATTACGAGCTATAGTTCGTTCTTTAATGTGCACCATTTTCTTGGTTTTGTTCTAGCCTACCCTCTAATATATTCTTGGTCTGTTCTTTACCCATGTTCTTGTTTGTTATTTATTATATTCTTGGCACTATTTGGCTAGAGTTTGTTCTTAACCACAGTATTCAATCACTATGGCCAAAAGTTTGTTTTTTACTATAAAATTGTTTTTCAGATCATATTCTTCTGCTTCTGACATATTCTCAGGGCTTCTGACATTTTCCCATGCTTTTTACTTTAGCTGTTCGTTTTTTTTAATAATGTGTAATTTCACATGACGTCATAGATACCAAAAAAAACGGCTCTTTCTTTTCCCTGTTGCTTCAGTTAATATGGACTAGAATTTGGTCCTTACTGTAAATTTTGAATCTGACACTATTTTTAGGAGTTATAAACCATCAAATTTTTTATTATAGGACGTGATCGTCTCTTTTAAGGTTGCTAGCTACAGCTGCAACCGGGACTATAAAGTTTTCAAACATTTTCACACATTTTAAATATTAGCTTTAAGTTTTAACATTGAAATTATTTTCAATATTAGAAAAATATAGAAATATTGAAACTTTTTCAATATAGAAAAAGTTTTAAAATTTTAAATATTGGCTTAAAGTTTTTACACATATTACGTCATAGATACAATAAACTGAATGGAATATCTGTATTAGAGGTTACCACAGTACAGTGGAGAAAGGGCTCTCCTTTAGCGCCAAAGGAACAAGTCATCGTATCTTGGGGATTTTGGATTAAAATATTTGCTGCTACAAAACTGTGCCCCTTCCCAGAGAGCCGTATAAAATCTCCTCCAACATCTAGCAGCATCATTTTTGTGCTTTCTTTCCTGGTTAAGTAAATGAAATGCGACTGTTGGCTTAATTGTACCTGCAGCTGTTGGCTTAGTTGTATCTGTAGCTTTCAACCTGTAGCAACATTTAGTTTGGGTTGACCTGCACAATAACCCTAGAGATACAGTAACTAAATCGTTTAGCTATGCTGTACAAAATGGCTGTCTTTCAACAAGTGAAATGACATCATTTTATACAATCCAAAAAATGCTTAAGCCAGATTTACCAGGCTTTAATTTACAGACTTCTGAGAGTCCTCTTTATAATAAACCCTTCAGTTACTAATTCTTTACTATAATATCCACTAGAGTTCGTTCCTTACTATAAACTATGGGCTAGAATTCGTTCTTAATTATTAAATATAGTTAAGTTGCCTATGCACGTTAGTAAAGGTAAGACTTCGTTCTTTAATATAATTCGGCTTTTACTAGAAGGCAGCTACCGCCGCAACCAAAATTAATATCTCGTTCTATACTATAACTAAGGGCTAGAGTTTGTTCTTTATTAAAAAATTGATCCATAACGTTGATGTCCCAATTTATATTCCTTTACGTAGTCGTAGGCAAGTTATTATTCCTTACTGTAGTTGTACTACGAGGCGTTATCGTCTTTTACTAGGTTGCTGGCTACCGCTACGACCCAGATTTTGATCTAACTCTATTTTTAGCAGTTATGGTATGCTGTATTTACTGTATGGTATACTGAAGCATGGGACGGGAGCATTTCTTACTAGGCTGCTAGCTGCCGCTCCAACAAGGATTTATATTTTAATTTATATATGTTAAATATATATTAAATATATTAAATATATATATTTATATTTCGATTTGACGCTTTTTTTAAAGTAATTTTAAAGTAAAGTAATCTCTTAGTATGGGACGTGATCATCTTTTTCTAGATTGCTAGCTACCTCTGTAACCGAATAATTTAGAGTAGCTACCGCTGAAACCCGGATCCGTTCTTTATTATAATCCAACATATGCAATGGTTCGTTCTTCTAATGATCGTATTTTAATATAACCTTTATGTAATCCATTTAGTATAGGCTAAAGTTCGCTCTTTATTATAAAAACTCCTGCAACTGTGATTTCAGTTATATACGGGTTTTATTTTTTCTTTTACTATGTTTCAGCAACGACTACAACTATGATTTAAAGTTCGTTCTTTACTATGAAAACTTCGAAGAATAAGGCAGCTAACTAAATCCAACATATGCCATAGTTTATTCTTCACTAGATTTCAGCATTCTGTACAGCCATGATATCGATTAAACTTACATGATTCCTACTTATAATTACATACTTCTTTGGAATAGCAAGAGACAAACCTCAAGAATCAGGCAGCTCTAAGATCAATGCCTGAATAATATCTATAAGATATTATTCTAAGATATCTAAGATATTTATAATATCTAAGATATTATATTGTTCTTCCAATGCCTGTCTTTTTATATAAAATCCTATTCATAATGAACTATATTATCTGTGATAGTGTATGGCATAAATATCGACTTTAACATAACATATCGACTATAATAGTTTATAATATAAACAGATCTACAGTGTTGTGGAAAAATGCAGTTTTCAGTGAAAAAATTGATTCTATTTTTATAATTAGAAAAAATGAGGTATTTTTAACTTACGAAGGAGTGATAGGATCGTAATGAAATTTCATATTTAGAAGGAACTTGTAACTTAAAATTTCTAAATTTAAATCCCGACCAGATCCAGTGTCGTTGGGGGGGGGGGACCGGAAATCTTGGAAAACGCTTAAAGCGGAGAGATCAGGATGAAACTTCGTGGGAAGAATAAGCACAAGTCCAAGATACGTGACTGACATAACCGGACCGGATCCGCTCTCTTTGGTGGAGTTGGCGGGGGGGGGGGGTAATTCGGATAAATTAGAAAAAACGAGCTATTTGTAACTTACGAATGGATGATCAGATCTTAATAAAATTTGATATTTAGAAGGATCTAGTGCTTTAGAGCTCTCATTTTAAATCCCAACCAGATCCGGTGACAGTGGGAGGAGTTGCAAGGGGAAACCGAAATTCTTGGAAAGCGTGAAAATTGAGGTATCTCTATCGTACGAATGGGTGATCAGATCTTAATGAAACTTGATATTTAGAAGGATCTTATGCCTCAGATGCTCCATTTTCAATTCGAATCGGATCCAGGGACATAGGGGGTTGGAGGGGGGAAACAGAAATCTTGGAAAACGCTTAGAGTGGAGAGATTGGGATAAAACTTGATGGGAAGAATAAGCACAAGATACAGACACGTGATTGAAATAATTGGAACCGATCCGTTCTCTTCAGGGGAGGGGGGGCTGGGTGTTAATTTGAAAAAATTAGAAAAATTGAGGTATTTTTAACTTAAGAACGGGTGACCGGATCTTAAAGAAACTTGATATTTAGAAAGAACTCATGTCTCAGAGCTCTTATTTCAAATCCCGAACAGATCTGTTGACGCTGGGGGGAGTTGGAGGGGGAAACTGGAAATCTTGGAAAACGCTTAGAGTGGAGAAATCAGTATGAAACTTAGTGGGTAGAATAAGCAAATTTCGTAGATACGTCATTGATGTAACCGTAATGGATCCGCTCTCTTTGGGGGAGTCAGGGGTGGGGTTCATTCCTCTGTGAAGGCTAAAATAGCCTTCACCCCCATGCAGGGAGCTATTAAATTCGTGGTTCCGCGGTTTTATTATACAGCTGTAGATCGATTTTAAACTATAGCAACTTTTCAGCGAGAAAATGGCTTTTGAAATACACAATTTGTGATACTTGTTTCTATTATAATAAAAAAATATTACTATAATTATAAAAAACTCAAATAATTCGCTTGTATTTTCGTATTTTACTTCTTTGAAATACCCCTCCCCGTGGACATCTGATTAGTATATGTTTTTCTCATTCTAGATGGCGATAAATGTTTGTTGCTACACAATTCCAACACTGTCTCATTCATGCAATATGTGTCACAACATAATAGATGAAAGTGCACAAGACAACGTGCCCAGACAACGTACCAACCCTACCCAGACAACGTAAATCTTCTTGTGTTAAGTATGCGATTCCTACGGACATTTCTGAGTCCTCTCATTAGAAAATGCATGTTTTTGAACTATTTCTGGAAATTCCAATTTGTGAATAAAAGGGCTTAATTTGCACAAAACATCTTTTTAGCTCAAAAAGTTTTAAGTTCAAATATTTCAAAAACAAACGATAAATAAAAAAACTGCCATTACCAACTGAACATATTTATTAAATTTGTTACATGGTCTAATAAATCAAATAATGTTAATTAATTATTAAACATTTTAAGATATATACATTAATTAATTAGGAAGTTATATATATATATATATATATATATATATATATATATATATATATATATATATATATATATATATATATATATATATATATATATATATATATATATAATAGTATTATATATTTGCAGTCCGCATCTACTAACGGATGACTTGTTAATAATTATGAAAGCTTTGATATCTTGACGATTTAACAAACTCCAAAAATGCTAAATTTTACCATCACCCTTGGAACATGAGAAACAAGCTTATTTTGTGTTTTTAATTTGCTTACCCGAACATGTGAAATAAGCTCATTTTGTGTTTTTAAATTGCTTACCCGAACATGAGAAATAAGCTTATTTTGTGTTTTTAAATTGCTAACCCGAACATGAGAAATAAACTTATTTTGTGTTTTTAAATTGCTTACCCGAACATGAGAAATAAGCTTATTTTGTGTTTTTAAATTGCTTACCAAAACATGAGAAATAAACTTATTTTGTGTTTTTAAATTGCTTACCCGAACACGAGAAATAATCTTATTTTGTGCTTTTAAATTGCTAACCCGAACATGAGAAATAACCTTATTTTGTGTTTTTAAATTGCTAACCCGAACATGAGAAATAAACTCATTTTGTGTTTTTAAATTGCTTACCCGAACATGAGAAATAAGCTTATTTTGTGTTTTTAAATTGCTAACCCGAACATGAGAAATAAACTTATTTTGTGTTTTTAAATTGCTTACCCGAACATGAGAAATAAGCTTATTTTGTGTTTTTAAGTTGCTTACCCGAACATGAGAAATAAGCTTATTTTGTGCTTTTAAATTGCTTACCCGAAATCCTATTAACCAGTTACTAGGGTATGATCAGTTGTGTGGATAAAGCATCCTTAGTGCTAGGAACTGGCACAATGGATATTGTGGACAATGGAAGATAATGGACAATTTTAACAATGGAAGAAAAGCACAATGGAACAAGCTTATCTTGTGTTTTTAAATTGCTTACCCGAATTTCTATTGACCTGTTTCTGGGGTATGATCAGTTGTGTGGATAAAGCATCTTTTGTGCCAGGAACTGGGTGGTCCAATAAGCAAATGCAACGGATGACTTGACCAACCTTTTCTACTCTGTCAGGAACATAGCTGGGGTCACAGTACACTTGTTTACATCTAGCTGTCTCTCCACCAGAACGAACTCCAACTGCTTTGCCATTTTCCATAATAATTTCGTCTATGGGTTTATCTAGCATGTAAGTTCCACCATAGATAGCGCTCAACCTAAAAACCGATATCCATGGTTCTATTAGTACACACGCAAGACTATATATTTCAAATTAGCGGCACCAACAAGTTTTTTTCATATATTTTTAATATCTCAAAAAAAAAAAATACTTAAATACACAAATATGATATTTTGTAAAAAAAAAAATGGAATATATAACAACAATAATAAAAACGAAATAATGATAAAAATAATATTAGTTAGAAACAAAATACTAATCTAAAAATAATACACCTGCCCCAACATAAGCCCACTGAGGCAGATACAGGAAATCCCTTGGGCATATTAATGTAGAGGACAAGATTTGCCATTTTGTTAACTTCTTTCTTGTTAAAACTTGTTACTTGTTAACAAGTTAAACTTCTTGTTAAAACTTCTTTCTTTTAAACCTATAATATAACTTGAAAAAAAGACGAGATCATATTCTTCCTTAAAAAGAAATTGAGCTTTGGAGTGAAGACTCGTCAATTTGCTTTGCTAAGAGAAGAATAGAGACAAACCTTGGGGTGAGTTTGTCAGAATTTAAAATATTTTACCTTGCGTATGGTATCTCTAATTTTTAGTTTCGACTAAATAGTTTCTATCAAGTTTCTAGTATCTCATTAGCATAAGTTTTCTCATTCTATATATCGATAAAAATTTGTTCCAACACTTCCATCAATATTTGTCATAACATAATACATGAAAGTGTTCGGTTTCAAACTCAAACTACGTATTTATTCTTCTGTTAAGTATGAAAAATAAAACAAAAATTTACAAAAAACTTAAACGCAAACTTAAGTAGTAAGTCTATTTGGCGACGTATTAAAGAACAAAATATTCAAGAGAAATTAAAGAACTACGTTGTTACTTCAAGATTCCTAAACATAGCTGCAATCAACGTTTTTAGTGAAACAACTAAGCCGAATAGTGAAGCCTTAAGTATAGTATAATAGTATAATAGCCTTAATAGTGAACCTTAAGGTGGAACTAGCGCCAGAAGTTGTTGCAACTTGCAATAGAACGTAGACTTTGCTTCATGAGTCGCATTTAAGGTAGGGGCTTGCGCAAAGTTGACCTTAAGGCTAGTCTTTTTTCTTCAAAATTTTGCTGCAGTTACAAACTAAAACCATTTTACAATAACATAGCGAATGTTCTCCCATATTAATGCTACTGCCACCGGAAACATAAATTGCAATCAAATTCAGCACTTATTCCCAGCTAAAGGAACAAGAGTTGTTAGTAATTAAATTTTTAAATGAGATTAATAGTTAATAAGTTGATGGAAATTAACGAAGCTCTATTCCCTACCACTCCAAACAAGAGCCAAGAGGTCATATTGAACTTGTGACGAGGTCATGAGTGCCAACTTTTCGCAATTTTATTGCGGTGATGTTTTTAATTTTAGAGGCTACCATAATAAGCACAACTGCACGGGATTTCTGCCTCTAAAGCTGAATAATTTCAATCGTTTAATATGTCTCTCCGTCAGGGATTGAACCTACAACCCTCAAAGTAGAATACCAATATCATATCCACTGCGCTATGTAGGTTTTCATGGAGACATTTTTTAAAATACTCTTTCTATTTTTTCCGGACTAACCGTCCCTCCAGTCCTCTCCAGATGGTCAATACGGGGAAGCAACTATTTCTAATTTAATCTGGTCCAGTCCCTGATACGCCTGCCAACTTTCATCGTCCTAGCATATCTGGAAGTGCCCGAACTAGCAAAACCGGGACCGACAGACCAACAAACCGACAGATTGCGATCGCTATTTGGCACTCGGCCGCCCGGCAAGTGACGTAAAAATTAACTATAACCCAAGATATATATTCAGCATATTATAACCTCATACCCCTTGTCGGAACCCAGGTGAGAGTTAGAGTACAAAGGCCTAAAATTAAAAGAATCGGACTAAAAAGGCCTAAAACTAAAACAGTCGAAATGAGCAGTAATAGTTTGTCAACTAAACAGACCTCGTTAGTATAACCAACCAAAATTAGAACACAAGAAGGAGCTTTCACAGTTGTGAGCATGGTAATGTAAACATAGTGGTAGACCTTGCTGTAGACTGTAACAAACTTCTGTTTTAATACAGTTTCAGGGATATCCCTAAACTCCTTATGGCACATTTGTTATTAATTTTTAATAGTACTGATGGCAAGACCCCCTTTGGCCCCCAGGGATTACTTAATTTATACCGTCCAGTTTCAAAACACGAAAGTTGATTCAAACTACATCAGTGAGAGCAGGCAAAATAGGTCACAACCCAATCTCATTTCCAGGAAGGCACAAGAAAACAATTTATTGTGTAGCAAAAATTTACTGCCAAAAATTAATTTGCAGTATAATTGGAGGGCAATGTTCCATTTGTCCACAGAATGGGAAAAATAGGTCAAACCCCAATCTCATTCCCAGGAAGGCTCAAGAGAACAATCTATTGTGTAGCAAAAAATTACTGCAAAAATTAATTTCCATTGAAATTGGAAGACAATGTTCCAAATAAATTTGCCCAGAGTGGGCAAAATAGGTCAAACTCCGATCACATTCCCAAGAAGGCACAAGAAAACAATCTATTGTGTAGCAAAAAATTATAGCAAAAATTAATTTGCATTGAAATTGGAAGACATTGTTCCAAATAAATTTGCACAGAGTGGGCAAAATAGGTCAAACCCCAATTTCATTCCCAGGAAGGCACAAGAAAACAATCTCATGTATAGCGAAAAGTTACCGCAAAAGTTAATTTGCAGTGAAATTAGAGGGCAATGTTCCAAATAAATTTGCCCAGTGAGTGGGCAAAATAGGTCAAACCCCAATCTCATTCCAAGGAAATCACAAGAAAACAATATATTGAGTAGCGAAAAATTACTGCAAAAATGAATTTACAGTAAAATTGGAGGGCAATGTTCCAAATAAATTTGCCCAAAGAATGGGCAAAATACATCAAACCCCAATATCATTCCCAGGAAGGCACAAGAAAACAACCAACTATACAGCAAAAAATTGCAGCTAAAATTAATTGGCAGTAAAATTGGAGGGCAATGTTCCAAATAAATTTGCCCACAGAATGAGAAAACAAGGTCAAACCCAATCTCATTCCCAGGAAGGAACAAGAAAACAACCTATTGTGCAGCAAAAAATTACTGCAAAAACTAATTTGCTGTGAAATTGAAAACCCTCAATGTCACCGGATCCGACCGTGGTTTAAAACAAGAGCTCTGAGACACGATGTTCTTCTAAATATCAAATTTCATTGAGATCCGATCACCCGTTCGTCAGTTAAAAACGCCTCATTTTTTTCTAATTTTTCAGAATTACCCCCCCCCCCTTCAACTACCCCAAAGAGAGAGGATCCGTTCTGGTTATGTCAATCACGTATCTAGGACTTGTGCTTATTTTTCCCACCAAGTTTCATCCCGATCCCTCCACTCTAAGCGTTTTCTTAACGCTTATTGGAGGGCAGTGTTCCAAATAAATTTGCCCAAAGATAGGGCAAAATAGGTCAAACTCCGATAACATTCCCAAGAAGGCACAAGAAAACAATCTATTGTGTAGCAAAAAATTATAGCAAAAATTAATTTGCCTTTAAAATGGGAGGGCAATGTTCCAAATAAATTTGCCCAGAGAGTGGGCAAAATAGGTCAAACCCCAATCTTATTCCCACGAAGGCACAAGAAAACAATCTATTATGTAGCGAAAAATTACTGCAAAAGTTAATCTGCAGTAAAATAACAGGACAATGTTCCAAACAGATTTGCCCACATAGTGGGCAAAAAAGGTCAAACCTCAATCTCACTCCCAGGAAATCATAAGAAAGCCATCTATTGTGTAACGAAAAATTACGGCAAAAATTAATTTGCAGTCAAATTGAAGGGCAATGTTCCAAATAAACTTGCCCACAGAGTGAGCAAAATAGGCCAAACTCCAATCACATTCCCAGGAAGGCACAAGAAAACAATCTATTGTGTAGCGAAAAATTACTGCAAAAATTAATCTGCAATAAAAATGGAGGGCAATGTTCCAAATAAATTTGCCCACAGAGTGAGCAAAGTAGGCCAAACCCCAATCACATTCCCGGTAAGGTACAAGAAAACAATCTATTGTGTAGCAAAAAATTACTGCAAAAATTAATGTGCAATAGAATTGGAGGGCAATGTTCCAAATAAATTTGCCCACAGAGTGAGCAAAATAGGCCAAACCCCAATCACATTCCCAGGAAGGCACAAGAAAACCAATCAATTGTGGAACGAAAAATTACTGCATAACTTAAATGTATTTCAATCTCATTTATCAATTACTTTGTCTTAAAATTTGGAATAAACCTTTATTGTTTTATTTTATAGCTAATATGTTCCAAACAAATTTCCCGTTTGGCTGCTACGGATATGTATAGTAAGACCAGCGATCGCCGAATATATGAAAACAACTAGAAGAAGAAATATTGCTCAACGTGGATATTACAAAAACTGAAACAAATTGAGAAATAATGTCATTCCTGCTTAAAAACAACCAGATTTTTTTTTCGTTTTTCAAATATAAGTAGAAGCAATGCTAAAACTTATAATTAACGAAAAACTGATCTGACAGTAGGCACTCACTTTACGAGGCCTCTCACTCACAACCGTTTAATGATTCATTGCACTTGACAAAAACGATCATATTTATATTAACGTTACAAAAATACTCCTGTTTTTATGTTTTGTTTTTCTTTTACTTTTAGGCAAATTACCAGTTGGGAATTCATCATATTAAATAAGTTTTCAGAAGATCATAACCAATCGCTTGAACACAACATGTGGGAGTTGACGGAAACGACAAACTCCTTCTTTTTCAGTCATTTTCACGGAGCTCCTCACGGAACGTTACTCGTCACAATAACTGTCTCTCTCAACATTTAATTTCTGTTCGTTTCTTAATTTGTTGTCTAATGTAATGAAGCGGATGAAACTAGTCATTAAACTAACCCAAAACAACTTTTTTAAAGTTTCAACAGCAATAGTGAAGAGAATAAAAATTATTTTTAGAAGTCTGCGAACCACGGTTAGAATATTGAAAGCTACAGCGATGACACTGGTCAAGCATGGTTCTGAAACACAGACGCTCCGAAAAACGGAGGAATATTTGCTAGGTGTTTTACCCGGCTGACTGACCGTATCTCAAACAGTAGACTGCACAAAAAAAGTGGTTCAATCCCGCTTTCTAAGACTATAATAAGAGAAAGGTTGAAGTGGCTAGGGCACGTTCTGGGGATGACAGTTTGCCAAATATTGTCCTCTTAGGCCAACTATCTAGGGCTAAACGAAAAGCAGGTTATCTTTGGTTGGGGTGGAAGGATGTCGCAATGAAGATATAAGGGAACGGGAACTTTCTGGGAGGGTGTAAAGAGGAAAGCTTTGAATAGATTACGACAGAGGAGGAGTGCGTAGCTCTGTCGGCCTCAAGCGGCTTTGTGCTATGGTGATTTGTTAGTAGTAGTAGTTTATATATATATATATATATATATATATATATATATATATATATATATATATATATATATATATATATATATATATATATATATATATATATATATATATATATATATATACAAGTCGGATCTACCACCCAATACCACATGGGATATTTTGTTTTATTTACTTAATTTAAGGTTAAAGTATTAGATAATTTGGTTGTTATTCAAAGAATTCTGCTTTGACTCGTGCGCTGGATAAAACTAAAAGAAAACGTAAAGATAAAAAGCGGGGCATTGTCTATCTAAGTCAAGAAACCAAGATCCTTGATCCAAGAATTAAATCCTTGAAAAGGTCTGTATAAAGAGAGTCCAAGGAGCCTCCCTTTTCAGGCAACCCCTCTAATTTTCGAGATGGTAATAGAATTTGTTCTAACTGATCCTAAAGAAATCAGGATTCTAACCGGTTTTCTAGCCCAATCCATCTCACCATGGCACACCAAAGTGGCTATTGCCAGCACCATATCTGGGACAACGATGAGTGAGGAGTCTACAGCAGTCCTTGTGTATCTCAATTAATGATCTTTTGAATTGCTACAGAAAACAGTTTTTTTTTCCAGCCCTTTAGCATTATCAGATAAGGGGATTATAAGGCTCAATTTCAAATGGTAGCATTACGTTCAGAACGATGTCCAAGAGACCAATCCATTTTTTGTCCATGTCAGGCAACCTCCTTGACAAGACCTCTCTAAAATAATTTAAATAGCCTCCTAGCTCAAATAAGTCCCACTTATTTTGGAGATGGTATTAAAATTTGTCGGATTCGTGTCCAAATTCACTTTGTTTCCATGCAGTCACTAAGGATACGTAAGAACCGGATTGGCAAAGAAAAATACCTTTCAAATGAGCGCCTCGTCATCATAGTACAACTTTCGAGTAGGCCTTTAGTGATGACATGGAAAACAAATACATTGACACCATAAGTGTCATTTCTTCCTCCATCTAGCACAATAATCTAATATTATTCAGAAAGCAAATAAGGAAAAAAATCTGCCAAATGAGCCCCCAATCAGCAATTCACACAAGGGTAACAACAGCTCATGAAATGATCATTGAAGAAATAAATCCTCAATTAAGTGCTTTTGACAGTGGTTTTATTGTTCAATATGGATCTAATTTTGATGGGTTGGAGGGTTCAAATACTTGAGCATTTCCTTTACTAAACGTTCTATAATGAATTATAAAAGGTGATATAGGTAAGAGTATATCATTTTTGAAGCAGCAATTAGCTGCTTCAAATTACCAATTAGCAGCAATTAGCAATGGAGCAGCAATTAGCAATTAGCAGCAATGCAGCTATTGCTGCAACTAAGAAAAAATTATTCTAATTACTATATTAATCTTTTTCAAAAAACAAGTGTTTTTACTTTTCAAGACTAATTATTATAACTTGTATTATATTTTCGGTGCACAGTTAGCCACCATTACGCAAGTATTACCACTTTTCTTTTCTCTAATTAGGTTAAGCATAAAATTTTGAGCTAATTTTTGCATAGAAAAATTGGTCTCTTATGGACCGCTGTAGGAGGGTCACTAACCTGGTGACCTACAAACTACAATAGCTGAAAAATTTCAGGAATTTTTGAAAAGTTTTCTTGAACTTTTCTTAGGGATATAGTTTAATTTTAGAGAGTTGTATAACCCCAGAAACACTTAAGATATCGAAATAATTCTAATACTCACAATTGCAAATGTAAATAAAAGAAAATGCTAAGCTCTAACTTACCGAGCAAATCCTTGAGGGAGTTCACCTAAACCATACATTGGATAAAGGTATGGAGACTTGCCATAGCGAGCCAGGGACTCGCTGTACAATTTAATCCTTCTGAGAGTTTCCCCAGCAGGACGCTTTAAGTATGTATCATCTCTGGAAAAAAAAATATCAAACCTTAGTTGGTTAGTAAAAAGAATCAGAGTATCCAGCATGACCAAGAAAAGATGCCTCAAGTGGCTTGACCATGTGGTGCGACGCACAGAGGAGAGCCTAACAAGCCATGCCCTTACTATAGTGCCTCCCTACTGGAAGAAACACCTCCCTCCAACAGGAGGCCAGATCAGGTTATGGTGGAAAATCGTGTAGAAGGACTTTGAACCACTAGGCGGTTTCCAGAAATATGGCTACAAGCGGGGCAAATCGTGACTTTAACTATTCGATCGCCAGTAGAGGACAGATCAATTTGGTAAAACCTGGTCAAGGAGCTTCTAGATGTTAATTTATGTTAAATAGCCTGTGCCTCGTCTTAAGTAAGTAATAAAAGTTTTTATGATGTTAATTCATTTTTGCTTCTCACATTCACGCATTTGATCGGTAGTCTTAGAGAGCTAAGTAAACCTGGAACTCACCTAATAACTGAGACTTTTATTATCATTATGTGTCCAATATTATGTATTATTATCTTGGTATTATGTTTCTTACTATGCCTATTTTTTTCTTTTGTTATGTTATTGTATCATCATGTGTTATTGTTAAGTGTGAAAGTGTTGATTTGTTTATTGCCACTGCCCGAAGTTCCTGTGGCATACATTTGGTAACGACTGGCTTAATACAATCACCCATGGCGAAAAACCACATGGCATACGATCAAAAAGAAAAAAAATATAGAAAACACACTCTCATGTAAAATATAAATTTCGCTTGGAAATAATATATAATTGGAAATAATAATAATATAATAATATATTATTATAATATATAATAATATAAATTGGCTTGGAAATTCAGTTTCCTGTAAGTGGTGCTACCTGAAATAACGGCTTTCATTTTTCGTCCGTAATCACAATTGTCCCTTATTATAATCATATTACCTTTGTCAAGTCTAGTGATAATTAGGACTTTATCCTTTTTTAACTGTGAAAGTATTTTAAAGTCAGTTTTGTTTCCATTTTCAACTTTGCTCTTATTACAACTGTTGAGCTGTTTTATGATCTCGGCCCTAAGTTCTTGTGAAGCTTCAATTTTATCAGAAAAAGCCATAATACCAGCTTGTGAAGCCATAATACCAGCCAGTCCTTGTGAAGCTTCAATTTTATCAGAAAAAGCCATAATACCATCTTGTGAAGCCAAATAAGTCAGTTTTGTTTATATTTCAAACTTTTCTCTTATTAGAACTGTTGAGCTGTTTTATGATCTCGGCCCTAAGTTCTTGTGAAGCTTCAATTTTATCAGAAAAAGCCATAATACCAGCTTGTGAAGCCACAATACCAGCCAGTCCTTGTGAAGCTTCAATTTTATCAAAAAAGCCATAATACCAGCTTGTGAAGCCATAATACCAGCCAGTTCTTGTGAATCTTCAATTTTATCAGAAAAAGCCATAATACCAGCTTCTACCATAGAAATGTTTTTTTTATTATGAAGCCGATGATGGAAAGTAGAACTTAGTCCCTTTCGGTCAACCGTCATGGGCTAAACAGAAAGCAGGTCTTCCGCGGTTTAGGTGGGAGGGTGTCATAAAGAAGGATTTAAGGGAAATGGGAACTTCCTGGGAAGGTATAAAGGCTTTCACTAGATTGCAATGGAGGAGGGAAGTGCGTAGTTGTGTTGGCCTCAGGCGGCTTGGTGCTGCGGCGAGTTGTTAGCAGTGGTAGAACTAGATGGAAAGCAGAATTTAGACCCTTAAGAACCTAAAATAATCATAATAAAATTTTAAACTAAAGACAATAAAAAAAGAAACAAACCAATGTCTATATATATAATTAACAATACTGTGATTGAACGCCATAGAGCAGTTATATCAAAAATTATGAGCGAGTTCCACAAAGATACAAAACCAACTGGATAAACTGGACCAACTGGATAAGAAAATGAATATGAACGCCTCGTTTGCACACCTTGCAATTTTTAAGGAGTATTTGACAACTTTTGACAGCTCTAATTCTTCTTACAAACTTTATTTAATTGCTGAACATAAACGATTCAAGTTTGTACCTTTATTTCCCATCTGTGTTTTAATAATACATTTTTGTGAACGAAACAAAAATACTACTACTTTAAGTAGTTGTGGGAGGAGCTTAAAAACTTATCTAAATAATTTTCTTACAGTTATCGAGAAACATGACAATACAAAACATATAGCATACATGGCATTATATTAATACTGATATTTTCCATTTTCTAATAAACAATTTAGCTTTTCTTTTACCTGATTTACGTCTTAATTATACCAACGGAAAATTAGGCTTTTCTGTTTTATTATTTAAGGTCAAGAGTTGGAGATTTCTGTTGCCTATCCCATCTTACCTCTAGAGAATAAAATGTTACATTCTCACTCAAATTACACAATAGAGTCCAATCCCCCAGCCATTCAGATCCCTACTTCCGACGTATATCAACGTAATTCCACCTGTGGACCAGGGAGCATCTCCTACCTTTAGTGAGCTTAAACTCCCTACAGAGAAGTAACGAACACTCAGTTATTCTAAAAGTGCACGCAAAACCTCTGGCAGACAATCAGGTGGCCTAGCATGTTTAATAAAAAAGACGCTGTTTTCACCACCCCCTTTATGTTATCACGAGAGTGATTGTTATATTGCTATTCGTCTTGCCAACCTTGTCCTCATTAATGTTTATCTACCCTGCGACCAGAAATCTCTCCGAAGTTTAGCTAAATTTACAAAATCTTGCACATTAATAAAAAGTCCTTTGAATGGCATTGAGAGTTATGGACTGGATTGGTTATTAATTGGTGATATGAACTGTAATATTAACTCTTCATCAGTGCGGACTGAGCTTCTTTTAGATTCCCTACCGAATAGTTACAAGATTTTGAAGAAAGATGCCTCCCATTCCTATATCCATAATAGTGGCTCACTTTCGGACCTGGTCTCATCTGTGGCGAAGTCCATGTTGATCAGGATGAGCGTGATCTCGACCATCTCCCCCTATCCCTCACTGTTACCCTTAATGCTACTGCGGAGAAGAACCTTCGTCCTAATTCTACAAAACGGATTTCTAAAAGAGAATGGAACAAAACTGACTGGCCTCTTTATTTTTCTACGCTTGTTAGTCTTCTATAAACGATTAAAGTCCCTTTTAATCTGTTGTGTACAAGCGTTGAGTCCCCACAAGCAGGAATTCAGCTTAATATTTATTATAGCCACATTGTATCGTGCTTAAAGAGGTCTGAAGAGGTAGCTGTTCCCCTATGTCGCTTTAAGAGCACAAACAAGAAGTTCAATTTGGAAGAATGACCCAGAGCTTAAAACAATAAAGAATCGGGCTAAATTGTGGCTAAAAATTTGGATAGCTTGCGGCCGCCCTTTAAGGGGTAATGTTTTCGATATTAAACAAAGAACAAAGCTTGATTTTAAACGCTATCTTCGAAAAATTAGGTACAATGGTGCCGAATTTCCTAAGTCTCCTAGCCAGTGGAAAAAGTGATTAATGTCGCGAAGTTTGATAGATTGCCTACGGCCGACCGAATCCCTAATGTATCATGGATCAATCATTATAGTAACTTTTTCGATACAGTGATATATGCGGTTCATTTTCGTTTTGCCAAGCTCTGTTCTAATCTGTTGCCTAAGAGAATCATTCAAGGTTATGTACCTCCCGTTAGTGTTGACCGTGTCAAAAGAAGTGTAGAGAGACTTAAATCGAAATCTTATGATATAGACGGCATCAGTGCTTTTCACCTCAACACCGATTCGGAGGAACTGGTTTATCACTTGCAGTTACTTTTTCAGATGTGTTTATGCTCTTCTTTAGTCCCTGATTCTTTTTTAGTTGGTATCATTACGTCAATTTTGAAACGTGGTATGAACCCAACTAGTTGTGCTTCGTATAGGCCTATTACGGTTGCTTGTACTTTAAGTAAAGTATTTGAATATGTTTTGCTCCCTGATCTCCTGTCTAATGTAGATTATATTTCTAACCAGTTTGGCTTCAAGCCGTATATAGGATGCCGACATGCTCATCGTGCTATAGTTTCGCTATTAGTTGAAGCGCATAAAAATGGTTTTGAGGTTCATTTTTGTGCACTCGATGTTTCAAAAGTTTTTGATTCAATTTGTCATTGCCAACTTGTGTATTCTTTAATCCCACTTTTTTTGCAAATGTGTCTACTATATCAACTCTTCGTTTTTGGTATGCTAATTCATATGTTCGACTCAAGTCAGATGACACCTACGTTGGTAATATCCCCATCCGTTCTGGTCTTAGGCAAGGAGGAGTCGTATCCCCTTATCTTTTTAATGCTTGTCTTTATTCTGTTTTGCCACGTATTAATCGATCATGTTTTTTAGGCCTAACTAATCTTTCGTATATTGCATATGCAGATGATTTACATTTGATCAGCCGCACTAAATCTAGCCTAATTAAGTCGACCCAGCTTGTTTTTAAGTCTTTTGAGGAAATCGGCCTCAAACTTAATACTGAAAAATGTGAATATTTAGTTTTTAATGCTAAGCATCAAAGAAGTGATCTCAGTTGTGTTTATTTTTGAGTTAAGCTCGTTTCTTCGATTCGGTGGCTTGGTATTAGTATTTGTTCATCTTTATCGGCTTTTCGATCTTGTGGGCTAAATGATATTAAAAGTAAACTTAAAAAAGGGTACGCGAAAATTGTCCCGAACCGAGGCAGATTTTCACGAAAGGCTTTATCCAGACTTTATTCTACATATTGCGATCATTCTATATTGTTTCTTTCCGGTTTACGCCCGTTATTTAATAATCAAGATTTGCAGGGTATAAGAGTTCTGTATTTTCGTTATTGTAAATATTTATTGTATCTGCCGTGTTCTTATAGAAATCAGAAGATTATCAGAAAGTTTTGTGCCACTGATATTATTTTTGTTTATAAAAAACTCTATGCTAGATTAGGTGCTGAGGCCTGTCAACGCTTGGGTCCTTACCACCCTTTGATTAGACTGTATTAATTGTATTGTTTGTGTTATATTTTGTTTTTCTTTCCTTAATGTTTTTACTCCGCTTAATTTGTCAAAACAAACGGGTAACAAATAAATTATTATTTATTATTAATGCTTAATTTGACACCTTTCTTATCCGTTCCATTTCGCTTTCTGCTTTTCAAATGTAATGGTTTTAAAGCTTGGATATTAGGTTTTTCTATAACAAAAATTAATTCTTTATCTATATAATCTTCGATTCATAAATATTATAATATTTTTACTTACTTATAAGATTATTTATTATTAACCTCACCTATGCAATGCTAGGGCATGCCCAGTAAAATCTGCGGTATTACTGTCCAATCCGAATTTTTCGAAAACTTGTTGCATAGTTGCCACCTGTGGATTCAAGTCTTTCCATGTCCTAGGGTCACTTTCTTGCCAATCTTGGACATATACCAAAAAATTTTTGAATCTTCTCTTCTCAAACATACCCATGAGATCTAAAACATTCAAAATTAATTATATATCTCTTATATTACCAGTAGTGAGTCAAACAGATAAATAGTAATAAATATTTACGGCAATTTTCCGCGGTACTCCAGTTGACCGATTTATTCTCCAGGACACTCAAATCACTTTTTCCGTAGTCTTCTGGTGGATTGGGACATCTTTTTCCCCTCTAGAAATTACCAGTCGAGTTTCCAAAGGCGATGGAAGTGACTCTATTTCATCAGACCGTGTAACCGAATCCAGACAGCCAAAAAAGGCGGAAAATTTAAATTTAAAAGAAAACATGACAAGAAATGGAATGTCCACTACAGAAAATGTTAAAAAGTGCACCTTTTTAGTTACATCTGAAGAATATAAATGATTGACACATGGTTGAATGATTTTCTGAAGATAATTTTTAGAATCTCAAGCTCAAACGGATGAAGAGAACAGTTTTCCATGGATGTCTTTTTTTTAGTCTTCAGTAGTCCCAAGAACACCAAATTATGGTTGTCCGAACTCTTCTTGGTCATCCGATCATCCGGGAGATTGAAATCGAAAAAACCATAGAAAACCACCATTATTGCAAGAAAAGCCTCTTTGGGCCATGGCAAAACAACATAAACACAAAATCATAACACACATAGCACATAAAAATAATAAAAAAAAACAACATAAGTATATCCAAAACAAATACAAGGCACAAAATACTATAAAACTAACTCACATAATTGCATATAATGTCGCACTTATAGCAGAAAAATAGATATTTAATGTTTTAAAGCCATATCGGCCATGGCTACAAAAAAAAACAACTCACATACATTCAACAACACTTCATGAACTCACTTCCCCTCCCAAGGAGTGAGTGCCCCTCCTGGGTGCAACATAGAGAGAACTACAGATTATTACTGTGTGTATAAAACTGGATTTACGTCACAAAAGAACTGTGAAGTGGAACAACAGATTGGTAGGCTTCATCAAATGAAGTTTTGTGTGAATCAAATATACAGAAAACGATAAGTTACTAGTTTGTAAGTAAAACTAGATTTGCGTCACAAAAGAACTGTGAAGTGGTACAACAGATGGGTAGGCTTCATCAAATAAAGTTTTGCGTGAATCAAATATACAGAAAAGAACAAGTTACTTGTTTGTAATTAAAACTGGATTTGCGTCACAAAAGAACTGTGAAGTGGTACAACAGATTGATAGGCTTCATCAAATAAAGTTTTGCGTGAATCAAATATACAGAAAAGAACAAGTTACTTGTTTGTAATTAAAACTGGATTTGCGTCACAAAAGAACTGTGAAGTGGTACAACAGATTGGTAGGCTTCATCAAATAAAGTTTTGTACGAATCAAATATACAGAAAACAACAAGTTACTAGTTGGTAAGTAAAACTAGATTTGCGTCACAAAAGAAATGTGAAGTGGTAAAACAGGTTGGTAGGCTTCATCAAATAAAGTTTTGCGTGAATCACATATACAGAAAACAACAAGTTACTAGTTTGTAAGTAAAACTAGATTTGTGTAACAAAAGAACTGTGAAGTGATACAACAGATTGGTAGGCTTCATCAAATAAAGTTTTGCGTGAATCAAATATACAGAGATCAACAAGTTACTAGTTTGTAAGTAAAACTAGATTTGTGTCACAAAAGAACTGTGAAGTGGTACAACAGATTGGTAGGCTTCATCAAATAAAGTTTTGCGTGAATCAAATATACAGAAAACGACAAGTTACTAGTTTGTAAGTAAAACTAGATTTGCGTCAAAAAAGAACTGTGAAGTGGTACAACAGGTTGGTAGGCTTCATCAAATAAAGTTTTGCGTGAATCCAATATACAGAAAACAACAAGTTACTAGTTTGTAAGTAAAACTAGATTTGTGTCACAAAAAAACTGTGAAGTGGTACAACAGATTGGTAGGCTTCATCAAATAAAATTTTGCGCGAATCAAATATACAGAAAACAACAAGTTACTAGTTTGTATGTAAAACTAGATTTGTGTCACAAAAAAATTGTGAAGTGGTACAACAGATTGGTAGGCTTCATCAAATAAAATTTTGCGCGAATCAAATATACAGAAAACAACAAGTTACTAGTTTGTAAGTAAAACTAGATTTGTGTCACAAAAGAACTGTGAAGTGGTGCAACAGGTTGGTAGGCTTCATCAAATAATATTTTGCGTGAATCAAATATACAGAAAACAACAAGTTACTAGTTTGAAAGTAAAACTAGATTTGTATAACAAAAGAACTGTGAAGTGATACAACAGATTGGTAGGCTTCATCAAATAAAGTTTTGCGTGAATCAAATATACAGAGATCAACAAGTTACTAGTTTGTAAGTAAAACTAGATTTGTGTCACAAAAGAACTGTGAAGTGGTACAACAGATTGGTAGGCTTCATCAAATAAAGTTTTGCGTGAATCAAATATACAGAAAACGACAAGTTACTAGTTTGTAAGTAAAACTAGATTTGCGTCACAAAAGAACTGTGAAGTGGTACAACAGGTTGGTAGGCTTCATCAAATAAAGTTTTGCGTGAATCAAATATACAGAGATCAACAAGTTACTAGTTTGTAAGTAAAACTAGATTTGTGTCACAAAAGAACTGTGAAGTGATACAACAGATTGGTAGGCTTCATCAAATAAAGTTTTGCGTGAATCAAATATACAGAGATCAACAAGTTACTAGTTTGTAAGTAAAACTAGATTTGTGTCACAAAAGAACTGTGAAGTGGTACAACAGATTGGTAGGCTTCATCAAATAAAGTTTTGCGTGAATCAAATATACAGAAAACGACAAGTTACTAGTTTGTAAGTAAAACTAGATTTGCGTCACAAAAGAACTGTGAAGTGGTACAACAGGTTGGTAGGCTTCATCAAATAAAGTTTTGCGTGAATCCAATATACAGAAAACAACAAGTTACTAGTTTGTAAGTAAAACTAGATTTGTGTCACAAAAAAACTGTGAAGTGGTACAACAGATTGGTAGGCTTCATCGAATAAAGTTTTGCGTGAATCAAATATACAGAAAACAACAAGTTACTAGTTTGTAAGTAAAACTAGATTTGTGTAACAAAAGAACTGTGAAGTGGTACAACAGGTTGGTAGGCTTCATCAAATAAAGTTTTGCGTGAATCAAATATACAGAAAACAACAAGTTACTAGTTTGTAAGTAAAACTAGATTTGTATAACAAAAGAACTGTGAAGTGATACAACAGATTGGTAGGCTTCATCAAATAAAGTTTTGCGTGAATCAAATATACAGAGATCAACAAGTTACTAGTTTGTAAGTAAAACTAGATTTGTGTCACAAAAGAACTGTGAAGTGGTACAACAGATTGATAGGCTTCATCAAATAAAGTTTTGCGTGAATCAAATATTCAGAAAACGACAAGTTACTAGTTTGTAAGTAAAACTAGATTTGTGTCACAAAAGAACTGTGAAGTGGTACAACAGATTGGTAGGCTTCATCAAATAAAGTTTTGCGTGAATCAAATATACAGAAAACAACAAGTTACTAGTTTGTAAGTAAAACTAGATTTGTGTCACAAAAAAACTGTGAAGTGGTACAACAGATTGGTAGGCTTCATCAAATAAAGTTTTGCGTGAATCAAATATACAGAAAACAACAAGTTACTAGTTTGTAAGTAAAACTAGATTTGTGTCACAAAAGAACTGTGAAGTGATACAACAGATTGGTAGGCTTCATCAAATAAAGTTTTGCGTGAATCAAATATACAGAAAACAACAAGTTACTAGTTTGTAAGTAAAACTAGATTTGTGTCACAAAAAAACTGTGAAGTGGTACAACAGATTGGTAGGCTTCATCAAATAAAGTTCTGCGTGAATCAAATATACAGAAAACAACAAGTTACTAGTTTGTAAGTAAAACTAGATTTGTGTCACAAAAAAACTGTGAAGTGGTACAACAGATTGGTAGGCTTCATCAAATAAAATTTTGCGCGAATCAAATATACAGAAAACAACAAGTTACTAGTTTGTAAGTAAAACTAGATTTGTGTCACAAAAGAACTGTGAAGTGGTGCAACAGGTTGGTAGGCTTCATCAAATAATATTTTGCGTGAATCAAATATACAGAAAACAACAAGTTACTAGTTTGTAAGTAAAACTAGATTTGTATAACAAAAGAACTGTGAAGTGATACAACAGATTGGTAGGCTTCATCAAATAAAGTTTTGCGTGAATCAAATATACAGAGATCAACAAGTTACTAGTTTGTAAGTAAAACTAGATTTGTGTCACAAAAGAACTGTGAAGTGGTACAACAGATTGGTAGGCTTCATCAAATAAAGTTTTGCGTGAATGAAATATACAGAAAACGACAAGTTACTAGTTTGTAAGTAAAACTAGATTTGCGTCACAAAAGAACTGTGAAGTGGTACAACAGGTTGGTAGGCTTCATCAAATAAAGTTTTGCGTGAATCAAATATACAGAGATCAACAAGTTACTAGTTTGTAAGTAAAACTAGATTTGTGTCACAAAAGAACTGTGAAGTGATACAACAGATTGGTAGGCTTCATCAAATAAAGTTTTGCGTGAATCAAATATACAGAGATCAACAAGTTACTAGTTTGTAAGTAAAACTAGATTTGTGTCACAAAAGAACTGTGAAGTGGTACAACAGATTGGTAGGCTTCATCAAATAAAGTTTTGCGTGAATCAAATATACAGAAAACGACAACTTACTAGTTTGTAAGTAAAACTGGATTTGCGTCACAAAAGAACTGTGAAGTGGTACAACAGATTGGTAGGCTTCATCAAATAAAGTTTTGCGTGAATCCAATATACAGAAAACAACAAGTTACTAGTTTGTAAGTAAAACTAGATTTGTGTCACAAAAAAACCGTGAAGTGGTACAACAGATTGGTAGGCTTCATCAAATAAAGTTTTGCGTGAATCAAATATACAGAAAACAACAAGTTACTAGTTTGTAAGTAAAACTAGATTTGTGTAACAAAAGAACTGTGAAGTGGTACAACAGGTTGGTAGGCTTCATCAAATAAAGTTTTGCGTGAATCAAATATACAGAAAACAACAAGTTACTAGTTTGTAAGTAAAACTAGATTTGTATAACAAAAGAACTGTGAAGTGATACAACAGATTGGTAGGCTTCATCAAATAAAGTTTTGCGTGAATCAAATATACAGAGATCAACAAGTTACTAGTTTGTAAGTAAAACTAGATTTGTGTCACAAAAGAACTGTGAAGTGGTACAACAGATTGGTAGGCTTCATCAAATAAAGTTTTGCGTGAATCAAATATACAGAAAACGACAATTACTAGTTTGTAAGTAAAACTAGATTTGTGTCACAAAAAAACTGTGAAGTGATACAACAGATTGGTAGGCTTCATCAAATAAAGTTTTGCGTGAATCAAATATACAGAAAACAACAAGTTACTAGTTTGTAAGTAAAACTAGATTTGTGTCACAAAAAAACTGTGAAGTGGTACAACAGATTGGTAGGCTTCATCAAATAAAGTTTTGCGTGAATCAAATATACAGAAAACAACAAGTTACTAGTTTGTAAGTAAAACTAGATTTGTGTCACAAAAGAACTGTGAAGTGATACAACAGATTGGTAGGCTTCATCAAATAAAGTTTTGCGTGAATCAAATATACAGAAAACAACAAGTTACTAGTTTGTAAGTAAAACTAGATTTGTGTCACAAAAGAACTGTGAAGTGATACAACAGATTGGTAGGCTTCATCAAATAAAGTTTTGCGTGAATCAAATATACAGAAAACAACAAGTTACTAGTTTGTAAGTAAAACTAGATTTGTGTCACAAAAGAACTGTGAAGTGGTACAACAGATTGGTAGGCTTCATCAAATAAAGTTTTGCGTGAATCGAATATACAGAAAACAACAAGTTACTAGTTCGTAAGTAAAACTAGATTTGCGTTGCAAGAGCACCGTGAAGTGCCACAGCAAATTCCAGTTAGCTTTGTCAAAGTGCTGCATCAGCAGCACATTACATCTACAACGATCGACCAAACATCGTACCAAAGTAAATATTTCAATTATTAATGAAGATTCGGCCAAACTTCTGCTTAAATGTTGTACAGCTGGAATAAACCATCTGAACATGCCCCAAAATGAATTCACGCTTAATGAATATGGAAGTGTCCATATCTATTTAGATTTATTTTATGTTGCAACTTAGGCTGATCTCTGTTTATTTTCAGTTTTACTATGGTGCCACCATTTTTTAGTGCCACCTTTGAATGTATAGTTGTCATTGGGTATCAATAGACGTTAAAGTTTCCCACAATTTTTTGAATTGCCTCCATTACGTATGACTACCGTATTTCAAACAGTAGGTTTTATGAAAAATGTGGTTCAATCCCGCTTCTAGGGCTATAATGAAAGAAAGGTTGAGATGGCTAGGCCACGTTCTGCGGATAAAGGATGACAGATTGCCGAAGATTGTCCTTTTTGGCCAACTCGTTTTTATTGGGAGGATGTCATAAATAAAGATTTAAAGGAAATGGGAATCTCCTGGGAGGGTTAAAGAAGGAGGCCTTGAATAGATTCGGTTGAAGGAGGAGTGTGCGTAGCAGTGTCGACCTCAGGCGGCTTGGTGCTGCAGTAAGTTATTAGTAGTAGTAGTAGTAGTCCATTACGTATAGTCCTAAGAATTTGGTAGATTCACAAATTCGACTTTCGAAATTTAGTCCAACAGAAACAAAATAACTGCACAAGACCTCAAGCACAATAAATGGAAGAGATTTATGACGTTACTGGGTACATATTTTTATTTATGAGGGGGAACTTTTTCAACGATAAAAAGAATTGGGCCTTTTATTTGAAGCATGTAAACAAAGTGCTGCATCAGCAACACATTACATCAACAACGATCGAAGATTATAGTTACCGATCCTTCAAACTTTAAAAGTGACATGTCTAAGGGACTATTTTACTCAAGAAAAAAAAATAACAACATTCCTCAAAAACGGTCTAAAAATGCGCTCTATTCTTAAAATCTTTCTCTATAGTTTCTGGCACCCAATTAATGCTATTAGTTTTAGAATACGCCTTGTCGTCCCAGAAGAGGAGTAGGCTTTGCAATTCCTACTTTAAGTCACTCTTAGTAATCGACTAAAAATCTTCAAACAGTGAAATTTTAAAGCTTGCTAGCCCCTGGGCTGTAAATTTCAATGGTATAGAATTACTTGTTTAACTCCATCCCATTAGGCGTCGATATCCCCCCCCCCCAAAAAAAATGTATTGCTTATAATTTACTCTTTGTAACAGATAAAAAAAACCAAAAAATGATTTTTAAGCTTGCTAGCACCTGCACTGTTAAGTTCAATGGTATCGAATTCCTTTTTTTTATCTAGTTAAGATAAGGCTACCTAGGCCATTTTTCAAATTGTTAATTAGCATGTATAAGATTACTTTATCCATAGTTATCCTTGCTAAACAAGGAGTGTCTTGGCCTTTCAGAACCTTTAAAGGAGTCCTTCAAAGAGGCACACTATCAACAAAGCTCTTCACTTCATACATTAATGATTTGGCAGAGTACCATGAACAGCGATGGGCCCGACTGTCTCACTTGCGAAGACTCAATTTTCTTGCTTACTGTTCGTTGATGACGCTGCTTCGGTTGCTCCACCGAGGAGCTTCGAACTCTCCTGGATTTAGCTGAAGCTTACTTAGAAAGAAATATTTATTGAATATATATTGAAATATTTATTGAAAATTTATAGAAATATTTATTGAAATATATTGAAGCTAAATGCATCCAAGACCGAGATTGTCATCTTTCATAGCGGTAAACCCAACGGACAACATGACTTTTCATTATAAAGGCATTTTAATAAATGTAGCCCCCCAGATATAAGTATTGGGATATGTGCTCGCAGCAAATGGGAACTGGACCAAACGCATTAAGTTGATGATTTCTCATGGAAAAGTACCTGCATGTGCTCTACTCTGGCAAAAAATGGGTATTAAGAATATGAAGATGAACAAGTACCTCTTTATGACTAAGGTTCTACTAGTTGCCCATTATGGCTGCAAGCTGTGGGGGGGGGGCACTATAGTGAGACAATTGGAGCCTCTGCGGTATATATATATTGTCTGCAGTAAAAGTTGTAGGCCTGAATAATAATTTTAGTAGTTTGATTCTTAGAGGTGACCTGGGTTTACCGAATTTGGGTCATAAGAGGATTATACAGATGATCACATTTGGGAACAGGTATTACATTTTCCAGATAGCCGTCTAGTGAAGGCGACTTATAACGAGATGCTAAAATCTCCTAGAAAGTTAACATGGCCAAAACAGGTTAAAGCCCTGCTGGATAAAGCTGGTTTCTCATAGGCATGGAATGAAGGCCAGGGTCCCGATTGCAATCCTGATGATTTCCTTAAATTGCTGGATTTCCGGCCTAGGGACCAAGTAGTCAAGGTTTGGTTTTTGATTTCAAGGTTACTGATTTTAAGCAGTCAGTTCCTCTAAGGTTTTATAAGCAGATTAAATTAGTGTATAGAGAGGAGTTTTACTTGAGACTAAGCCTACCGTGGAGAGCGTTGAAATGTTGGCTGCAGGTACGAGCAAATTGTGCACCATTGCGTAGACGACACTGGATACGATGTTGATTGCCCGGGAGGTAAGTGTGCCTGCCCCCTTTGTGAGGAGTATTTGGATAACCTGGAACATTTTATGAGCAATTGCCAAAGTTTAGAGAATTTAAAGAATAGTTTTTTGGAGGAAGGATGCACCACGACTCCCAGGTATCTTGGAAACCACATCTAGGGAACTAATTATTGCGGTTGAAGGCTTTACGAATTTTTTTTTTAGAGGTATGGAAGTTATAATTTCAAAGTGTCAAATGCTGCTGTCTGGTTTGTTCAATTTATACTTGTGTTAATATTTTGTCTTTTCTTTGACTTCTTTTTCTTTTTCTTTTATGTGTATATAACCACTGGTTTTTAAATATATATATACATATATATATATATATATATATATATATATATATATATATATATATATATATATATATATATATATATATATATAAAGAGGTAATTTCAATGTTCTGGTTGTTTTAAGACGTCTCTCCCTCCGCTTTGATCATTAATAGTTTCAAAATTCCTCCATGCTGAGATGGTGAAGTCAAAAGCAGTAGTTACAGAAAAAATTACTAATTATAATTTTAAAAGGTACCAAACAGGTTTAGAATCTTAAACACACAAAAAGAAAAGAAAATCATACCAGACATTAATGCCTCCTTCTCATCAGCGGGAACTTTCGAAATCTTTCCTCCTTTGTACACATATGATCCCTCAATTGACTTGAATTCCAAATATCTAGTTACTCCTGTGTGAATAAGCAATTTGACAAGTTGACCATTAGCCATCAAAAACTTTGGGATTAAGTCGACATTCCAGTCTCTAACATAAAAAAATACAACTTTAAAAATTCAGTACTATTACATGCATACAGGTTCGACCTTCAAGGTGATGGAAGGGGAGCATCATAACCTCAAAAAGCATATTTTAGGAAACTTTTTCAAGCTTCCCTGGGGAGGGAGTCTTCAGGACAATTGGGGGGGATATAGTATTCCCCCTCCCCTCATCTGTGTACAGATATGATACTACTGATACAGCACAATCAGCTAAAGAATAGCAAGGTATAAACTAACTCATAACAGTAAAATTTTTGAAGAAGAAAAACGAAAGAGTCAAACTTTAAGAGCCCAACAAAAAAGTAGATCATAAGCTATTGAGCTAAAAGTCGGATTTATTAAAACTTGGAACCAGTCAGATTTATCTAAAACCAACAAAAATGTAGTTTTTTTTTACATGGCTTCAGAACAAAGTTTTTATTCTAAACGTTGATAGTATGAAGTAAAGGGTAGCCATCCCAATGGGGTGGGGGGGGGGGGTAAAAATAAAATATATGGAAGGAAAACTGATGTCAATGGCAAATAGAGAACAGGGTATTATCAAGCCTAATTTTTAAGACAGTGACGGGGGAGGGGGGGTATAAACTAACTCATAACAGTAAAATTTTTGAAGAAGAAAAAAGAAATAGTCAAACTTTAAGAGCCCAACAAAAGAGTAGATCATAAGCTATTGAGCTAAAAGTCGGATTTATTAAAACTTGGAACCAGTCAGATTTATCTAAAACCAACAAAAATGTTTTTTTTTTTTTTTACATGGCTTCAGAAGAAAGTTTTAATTCTAAACGTTGATAGTATGAAGTAAAGGGTAGCCATTCCAATGGGGGGGGGGGGGGTAAAAATAAAATATATGGAAGGAAAACTGATGTCAATGGCAAATAGAGAACAGGGTATTATCGAGCTTAATTTTTAAGACAGTGACGGGGGAGGGGGGGGGGGGGGGTAAGGTGGGCTCACTCTCAGTTGCATCAATTATTTGTGAGGGGCAGGGAGGCATGTGTGGGTATTTTCATTGTACAATCTTAAAGAACGACAATTCTTAGATATTCAAAAATACATTTAGCCCCCACTCCAAGTTTTTTTGAATTGACGCTGCCGTTCACTCTCCTTCTTAGAAGCTTGTATATTTTTAGCTACATATATATTTAATATACAAAGCTAATTTTACAACTAATTTATACATAAAAGTGGCAACAATGGGGAAAGAGGCGCTGTGTCTTCCTGGATTTTTTTGCTCCCTTAGATTTGGCAAAATACCTTCTTCAATTTTTCTTTTCTTTTTCTGATTTCCAATGAAAAAAAATGAAAAACGACAAATTTTAACCTCCACCCCCCCCCAGATATTGAAAATACATTTTAATTTTCGGTTTAATGGAGTTAAAATCAAAGGAAGGACTACTGATGCTAAACTAATATCAGTACAAATGATGATTTGCCAGTCAGTTTGGCAACTACCTTTCTGTCAAACTACTCTCTAATAGGTTATATTGTCTGTTGAATAGGCATTTCTACTTCAAAAAAGGTTTAAACTCCATCAAATAAAAAGATTAAGCAAAGACAAGCTGAAAAATCACCACTTTGGAATCTAGAAACTAAAGTATCTGTATTGCAGATGCAAAAATCCTCCTCTCTAGTCTACACAGGAATGTCACGCAGGGAAAACATGAAGTTCCGTGAGAATTCATTTGATCCAGCATCCAGAACCAACCCCCACATGGGTAAATGTGGTCTACCAGCCTCATTTGTGGGATCCACCAGTCTTGTAACAGACAGAAGAAATGCGACGACCACCAGTTTAAGAAGCTGAACTCGCTGGTCTTCAATTTGAGCCGCGAGCTAGGAATATTGATTTTTTGGGGGGAGGGGGGGTATAAACTTAATTTTCCTTACTTTTCTCTACTATAATAATTTTTACTATAGGTTTAATCATTAGGAAAATAGAGAGTTCTGAATAGGCAGGTATATTTGATGTAAAAAGATAAAGCAGAAGATAAGATAAAAAGAAGTTGATAGTCACAAAACAAAACATCTAATAGGGAGTACTTGATATGATAGACCGAATTGCTTCAAAGGTGATATTTATGTAAATATAGGTAAGTTAATTAGCAATTTTAGTATGTAAAACACAGTAACACTAGGCAAACACTATCTGGATCAATGTTTGTTAATATATAAAAAGAAGTTTTTCAATCTAGCTTAAAAACCATGAGAGACTTTCAGTTGCCACTTGAGCTGCTTCCTAAAAGTTTGATCCATTATTTAACCTAAATTATTATTATAATTATTATCATATTATAATATATCATATATCATATTATAATATATCAATATATCATATTATAATAATTATAATTATTTAACCTAAATTAACTAATTATTCAACCTAGGCAATTTTGTAATTTCCCTGCTAAAATTTCCATGTTGAGATGATGGTCAAAAGCATACAAGTCACAATTTACAGGTCGGAGTTAGAAAAAAGCAGTTGAAGTAACAATTTAAAGAAAACAAATGAGCAATTATAAGCTTAAGAAGTGCCAAATAGGTTTAGAAGATTGAACACACAAAAAGAAAAATTATTGAAGGAAAACTAAATTCAACGAATTTACTTTACCTGGATGCTTCATATTCTAAAAATATGTTTTTTTTAGTAAGTAATTACAGTCAATCTTCCACCCTCTTTCTTAAAAAAAGAAAGAAGACATAAAAAAGGGACAAAAATTTAAAAGAAGGATAGAAGTGAAAAAAACAGGAAGAAAGGAAGTAAAAAAGAAGGAAGGCTTAAAAAGGGGACTAAAAGACTATAAAGTAAGACCCGAAAAATTTCTTTATATGAGAATTTTTTCACATTTCATATGCTGAAAATAGAAGTTTTATTTTTAGCAAGTAATTACAGTCAATCTTGCACCCTCTTTCTTTAGGAAAGAGGGTGCAAGAGAGGAAAGAGAGGATATAAAAAAGAAGAAGAAAGGATTTAAAAAGAAGAAAGAGTAATACAAATTACAAAAAAACTAAACATAAGAAAGGAAGGAAGTAAAAAAAAGAAGGAAGACAAAAAGGGACAAAAAGATTAAAAGAAGGAAAGAAGTGAAAAAGGCAGAAAGACAGGAATTAAAAAAAGGAGAAAGGCTTAAAAAGGGGACTAAAAGACTATAAAGTAAGACCCAAAAATTTTCTTTATATGAGAATTTTTCCTGCAGTTAGTTTTGGTACGCATTTTTTTTTCGTGAAAGGGGAAGAGGAGGAAAGGAAAAGTATGTTAAATATAAGAGCTTATATAGAAAAATCTTGATATTTCAAAAAGGATGGATTCAAAACACAGTACAGGACAGTTAAAGATTAAGGGTGCTCTCTCTTTCTTTCTTTTAGTATGGAATTACAGTCATTCTTGCACCCTTTTTCTTTAGGAAACTACCTAGCCCTTCTTTTGCCCCCATGTGGGCTATTCTGCAAAACTATTCCAAAGATACAGTTTGTTCACTGAAAGGATATTCTCAAGCAATATAAGCAAGTCTTTTATGATACAAGGCATGCTTAATAAAAGAATGTGAAGCTTTATTTCTAAAATGTTCTAAAAGAATTGACAGTGGAAGACCAAAATCACATAAAAACAGAAACCCACCCCTCATACTGGTGTCAGGTCACAAAAATTCAGGGGGACGAGGGCAAAGTTGTTGTCTATTCATTTTTTTTTCAATGAAAATATTAAAAACCATGTTTTCAAAGAAAATACCCAAAAGAGGTATTTTTCAAAATCTAGTGATGGCAAGAAACTCTAGGGGAGGAGGAGACAGCCATTAATACCTCCCAATTGAAACCACTGCTATATCATAACACTAGGCAGCAAAATTAAACACTGTTAGTTTTGACAAGAAACTAAAGTATTTGATTCTAATAAAATTTTCGAAGATAAAGTTTTTGTTCAGTAATTTTGTAGAGTTTAAAGTGTTGCCAAACATTGGTGTTGGAAATTTGTAAGAGGTTGGAAAGTTGAAGACATAATCATAACTTCAATACAGCAAAAAACATGAAAATATCCACACAAAATAGTGTGAGAATCTTATGTCAAATACCAGATTCTATAGGTTATCTAGTAGCAGATCTACATTATTAAACCAGGTAAGCTCTTTTTAAAGATTAGATTTCACTCATTTGTTTTCTGCCTGATGTTACATTAATAGTTGATGAATATCCATATTAAGTAAGACCTTTATTCATGAGAAATTTATGTCACAAAACTACTTTTTTAATGTCAGGAGTTGAAGACTTAGAAGACTAAATAGAAGACTTGAATAGAGAACATCTAACTTCTATCTAACTTATATCTAATATATCTCACGTCTGATGTAATTTAATGTCAGCAGTTCGCAGAGGACTTGAATAGATAACATCTAACATCTGACATATATAATACATCTGGTAACATATAACAGGTACTTACTTAGATCTTTAATCATATCATCAAACAGTTTGTTGTAATGAACTGTGAATGAGAAGCAATGCAGCCCAATATTACCCAAAACACTAAAAAACAAAATTTTGATAACAATAGATACATTAAAAAAATTGGCTTTTTATGCTTATTTCAAATATACAAGATTCATTATGTTTAATGCTACTCATCAAAAGTCAAAGAATATTATTGAATTGCATCACCTGATTCAATGTACCAGAGAACCCTACTTTAGATGTTTCAAGACCCCATCTGCAAAAATACAGAATTTTGTATTTTTTACCTGAAGAAAGATCATGGATGCATGCTTATTTGTTTGTTTTTGTTCTTCCCATGGGTGATTGCTATTGAACCAATGGTCCTAGAAGATCAGGAGAGCAATCATTTGAATAGAAATGAAAAATTCTAGTACTCTTTATAAGTGACCATGTGTCCTAACTTTTTAATAACAAATCCTGAAATACAAAGGCCATTTAATTAGAATTGAAGGCTTTTTTAAAAATACTAAAACATTTTAACGCAAAGAGAAGAGCATTGAGGAGGGGGCAGCCTCCCTCTTACACAGAATAATTTCTGTTTGTTTGAGTTTTAGTGTTGCTTCTGACCTGCAGTTGAAAAAACTTCACTAAGAAAGTATAATATATTCCCACTACTGAATTGAATTTAAATACTTTGCAATTTGCCAACATTTGCTTACCTTCCTCTGCCATAGCTTTCATCAGGGGCAGGGAGTCCAAATTTTGCAAACAGTTCTTCAAGCGGAGTAATTGAAGCTGATTCTCCACCATAATATTTGTTCCTATCCATATGAAGAACTTTTTTCCCACTTACACTCAGCATCCCACTCATAATACATTCCTACAAAATAAATAGAAACGCTGATACTACAATAATCTGAATTTAAAACACTTAAGGAAAAAAGGCAAAGATTATTTTATCTTTTTTCTGGTTTCTTCCTGAGGATCAGCAAGATTTCCCAGCTAATTACACAATATACATACCACAAAGGGTTTATTTCTATACCCTTTTATATAAAAAATGTGCATATTTTTAATATATTTGTGAATATTATATATATATATATATAAATATAAATATATATATATATATATATATATATATATATATATATATATATATATATATATATATATATATATATATATATATATATATGTATATATATATATGTATGTATATATTTTTATGCACAAAGGCTAGGTTTTTAAGTAGTGGTCTTTCCACAACCCACGGTGAACATCAAAGGCATAAGCTAGGAGGATATCCATGAACAAGTGTGGAGAGATCCCTAAATAATGGCCCAAAAACCGCTCCAGGAAAATTAGACCAGAAATTTACTTTAAGATATCCCTTTTTAAATAGTCATTCCCAAAATTCTTTTGATTCCTGCTAAAAGACAGACTAGCATCTCTGACTAGATCCCAGGAGCCAGTTAGACAGACATTGCTTTGTATTTCTTTTCCCCAATAATGATCAAAAGATATAAAGTCATCATGAATGTGACATTGTCATGTGAGATTGTCATTTCTTAGTGAAGATTGTCATTGTCATGTGTCATGTGAGGAGCCAGTTAGACAGACATTGCTTTGTACTGCCCAGTATTTCTTGAAAGTTCTTAAGCCAAACTGGCCAGACATGACAATAAACAATCAAGAGAGATAAAACTCTACAAAAAGAAAACTTCAAACGAGACGACGGCCAGTAGAATTGAAAGACTAAAACAACGCGGATATTTTGCCTGCATAAAACAAGGCGTCTTCAGCACAAGATAGAAAATTAAAAGAAAACTAATCTAAAAACAAATAAAAACCACCACCAAATATAATAAATACAATTGTCGCTACTTATCCACGTAGGGAAAAGTAGCTATGCGAGTTACTTCAATGAGAATCAAAGAGCAACTGAGGAAAAATTTATGAAAATTGAAACTTAGTTAATTATTCTGTTGCGAAATAATCCTCTTGTAAGCTAACATTGAAGCAACTCTTTTTGGTCTAGTGGATAATCTTGTCCCCTGGTGATTAATTCCCCCATGGACTATTTGCTCATTTTTTAAAAGAATATCATAAATTGGGTCAATATTTAAATTCCCTGTGTCTCTATTTATTGAAATATTAGCAAATATATGTTTTTTAATTTCTATAGCCTCCCTCGCCCACTGAGAAAAACCTCTATCATTAGAAATTTCACACTGGAGGAGAAGTCAATTCTCTGTAGTTTTGATGTAGTGTCCATGTATTCAAATTGTAACGTGAAAAAGTGCGAGGATATATTAAGGATTAAATTACAAAAGCACTTTGATTTGATACAAGGTGTGACCATGGCGAGTTTAGAGATTGAAGTCATTATGAAATTGGTTATTCTTGCAAATGAACATTCTCTTTATTGTGGTTTTAGGGGTGAATTTTATAAACAGGTGTTCGGTTCGGCTATGGGGGCATCTCTCTCCCCTTTGTTGGCAAATCTCTTCATGGAATCTATTGAAACCTCTGCCATACACAGTTTTAGGCTCTCTCTTTGTTTCTGGGGCAGATTCATGGATGATGTGGTCTGCATTTGGAAACACGGTTTAGAGTCTTTAGACCTTTTCCATAAACATTTAAATAGTTTTGACAAAAACGTAAAATTTACAATGGAGCTTGAAGAAAGTGATAAACTACCTTTTCTGGATATCTTATTGATCAAAAGTGAGTTCCATTTACTTTTTTCGGTTTATAGAAAGCCTACCCACAGTGATAGGTATTTGAACTTTCACTCTTGCCACCCTATCTCAGTGAAACGAGGGGTTGTGATTGCACTGGTGGATAGAACTTTCAGAATTTGTTCCCGGGAGTTTTTGGATTCTGAATTGTTATATTTGAGGGATGTTTTATTTTATAATAGCTACCCGATTAAATTCATTGATAAAATAATAAAAAATAGACGCATTAAACACAACAATAGGGTTATTGGGGTTTCACAGTGCACAGAATTAAACTTACCAAAACGTTTCATTTCTTTACCTTATGTACCTACTTTGGGGGAGATACTTAAAAGAATTTTGGGTAAACATAACATTGATACTTGTTTCCAATCAGTGAGACCATTAGGTAGTTTTCTTAATTCTGGGAAGGATTTAACCCAGGGAGATTTAGTTAGTGGGGTATATAAAATTCCTTGTTCCTGTGGAAAGTTTTATATTGGTATAACTCACCAACAATTTACTGAAAGATTTATTGAGCATTTCAACTCAATAGAAAAAACCCTACAACTAAGAAAGCCTCCCAAAACTTTTGTTTCGGCTCTAGCTGAACACACATTCTTTTATCCTGAACATTATATACAATTTGATGAGGCTACAGCTATTTCTAATGATAGAGGTTTTTCTCAGTGGGCGAGGGAGGCTATAGAAATTAAAAAACATATATTTGCTAATATTTCAATAAATAGAGACACAGGGAATTTAAATATTGACCCAATTTATGATATTCTTTAAAAAAATGAACCAATAGTTGATGGGGGAATTAAAATTTTACACAATCACCAGGGGACAAGATTATCCACTAGACCAAAAAGAGTTGCTTCAATGTTAGCTTACAAGAGGATTATTTTGCAACAGAATAATTAACTAAGTTTCAATTTTCATAAATTTTTCCTCAGTTGCTCTCTGATTCTCATTGAAGTAACTCGCATAGCTGCTTTTCCCTACGTGGATAAGCAGCGACAATTGTATTTATTATATTTGGTGGTGGTTTTTATTTGTTTTTAGATTAGTTTTCTTTTAATTTTCTATCTTGTGCTGAAGATGCCTTGTTTTATACAGGCGAAATATCCGCGTTGTTTTAGTCTTTTAATTCTACTGGCCATTGTCTCATTTGAAGTTTTCTTTTTGTAGAGTTTTATCTCTCTTGATTGTTTATTCAGTATTTCTTTTCCCCAATAATGATCAAAAGATATAAAGTTGTCATCAATGTGGCATTGTCATGTGAGATTGTCATTCCTTAGTGAAGATTGTCATTGTCATGTGAGGAGCCAGTCAGACAGACATCACTTTGTACTGCCCAGTATTTCTTTTCCCCAATAATGATCAAAAGATATAAAGTTGTCATGAATGTGACATTGTCATGTGAGGAGCCAGTGAGACAGACATCACTTTGTACTGCCCAGTATTTCTTTTCCCCAATAATGATCAAAAGATATAAAGTCGTCATGAATGTGACATTGTCATTTCTTAGTGAAGATTGTCATTGTCATGTGTCATGTGAGGAGCCAGTTAGACAGACATTGCTTTGTACTGCTCAGTATTTCTTTTCCCCAATAATGATCAAAAGATATAAAGTTGTCATAAATGTCACATTGTCATGTGAGATTGTCATTTCTTAGTGAAGATTGTCATTGTCACCTGTCATGTGAGGAGCCAGTCAGACAGACATTGCTTTGTACTGCCCAGTATTCCTTCTCCCCAATAATCATCAAAAGATATAAAGTTGTCATGACATGTGGCATAGTCATGTGAGATTAATTTATAAAGGAAAATAAAAGATAGTAAGTTAAAACACATGACAACCAGAAATTCTAGACAGGAATGAATATCTTGAGATGACCAAGGGATTTGTTCTATTGCTAGAAAGTAGAGTTTAAGGTAAGGAATTAAGAATACCTAAATTTGAATTTCAAATTGGTCTGAAAAAATTCATGTAGCCCCACAGCTATTGAAGCTAGAAACAAGTTACCATAATGCAATTATTGTTTATTTTTCCTTGCTATAGCCTACAACTAGAATGTTGATTAGAATTAAAACTATTCAATTTAGCCATTGTAATGATAATAAGCAGCATATACTGCATCTACAGCCCCATCCATAGCATATCTAGCGCATCTACAGCCCCAACTAGGGCTTGGAAAGCTGTTTCCTCCTCTACTTGCAAGGATTTAAAGACTATGTTGACATGTCCTAAACCTATTCTGTTACTTAAAAGTTAAAATAGTATCAAATGGGTGCTATACCCATTGATATTGGTGCTATACCCTTAAGGCCTTATTTTGGCTCCTGTTGAAAGGTGCTGACAAAGTATACCACTAAGCAAAATAGTAAGAAAAGAACCCCTATTATTAAGCTTTTTGTGCACCAAAATTCCTATGAAGGAAATACTATAATAACAAAAGAGCAGTACCATTCAATTCCCTAATTAACATGCTTTCCAAATATCATAATTACTACTACCACAACTATACCCTAGCCACCACAATGGGACTAGATATAGCCCTAAATAATGTATTTGTCAATTATTTTTATTACTAGAACATTTACCTTGCCTCTGTTAAACAAGCAAATAATTCTATTACCTGTTATTAACTAAAAAAAAACCTTGTTCCAGAAAATAAGTTTTTCTAAGAAAAGTAAAGAATTCCATTAAACCACAAATGAGCAAAAATAAAATCAAATAATCTACCATGCATTAAACTATAATAAGTCAGCATCAATACTTCATGCAAGGACTGGACCAAGATACAGCTTCTTCTTGAACCAGATTGTGAACCTCTGGAACAACCTCAAGGAGAACACTGTTTCTGCTGAATCAACAGATGTATTCAAATACTGTCTGGATGCTGAGTGGAGTGACAAACCATGGAGATTTGACTGGGATGTACCAGAATCTAATCAACCACATATGTAACTGTCATCACAAGGAGTGATTCAACAGGATCAAAAGTCCTTATTTCACTCCAAGCTGTGTTTTAAGGTAATTTAAGGTAAAACAAACAGAAATTGCAATAAATAACCAAGTTAAACTCAAATGAATAGAAATTAACATGAGTAGGGCTCAAACCCCCTATGCCTTCCCAAGGCCAGAGCATAATTTACACTTCACTGAAAAACAAAATACAAAAGTATGTGCATTGTCAGTTTAATATACATATACTGATATTTATTAATCAAAATGTTATTAATATTCATCTTAATCCCCTTTGTATTTTGGGAAAGTAGAAAGTTCTCAATAACATATGATATATGTAAACAATGAACAAATTGCAAAACTTGCAGCCCTTGTCCTGGGACCTTGGAGGGGGAGGGGGGGGGGGTTGACATCCCCATACACATAATTACTGAGATTTCAAACAATACTAAAAAAATTAATATCTCAAAACTTTGTTTGGATGTTTGTTATTGAAAATGATGGGTGTGGAAGGGGGGGGGGTCTCTCAAATCACTTTGACTCATAAAAAGGATAGCCTACTATCATTTCCAATTTAAAATCAATGGGTCATCTGAATATAATACAGCCAGTATAATAGGCCCTCTAGAGGGAGAAGGAGTGGAGGTGGAGGTAAAATTCTAGTTAATTGACTTCTTGCTATCTCAGAAAGGGTTTAGGTTAGGAAAATGAAAGTTTCAGGGATGAATCTACGGAATAAAATATGTCCCAGAGAGGTATTTTGAATTACCTACCTCCACTCCTTCACCCTCTAGAGGGCCCTGACCTTTGATGACCTTTAAAAATATGTATGCTATAAAAGTGAAACCTTGCAAAATAGATCTTCTGCTTAATTGAAGTACAACAAAATTGTTTTCAGCTTCATAACTTTGCTCAATCCCATTTTATAAAGTTTTAAAGATATGCAAATACATTTCCTAAATCTTGAAAAAAAAAAAACATTGATATGGCTCAAAATCCTACTCAAATAACAGGAATTGCACTTTCAGAAATAAAGGCAGAGAAAAGGCAACTAGTAACTGAAAATTAAGGTAAAATGTTAATTTGTCAAAATTTCAATTGTATAGACCTGTCATGTAGGCAAATTTCAGGGCCCTCTAGAGGGAGCCCTCTTCAAAATACCTTCCCAGGACATACTTTAGCCTGTAGACCCATCCCTGAAAGTACCATTTTCCTAACCTAAACCTTTTCTGAGATAGCAAGAAGTCAATTAACTAGAATTTTACCGAGGTGGATACTTCAAAATACCTTCTCAGGACATACTTTAGCCATTAGACTTATCCCTGAAAGTTTAATTTTCATAACCTAACCCCTTTCTCAGATAGCAAGAAGTCAATCAACTAAAATTTTACCATAACATTTTACTAATTATACCAGGAAAAATAAGGTAGGCCTACGTACCATCAAACAGGCTGTCCTTCAAAAAAACTGAAGGTTAGTCCATATCATAAACCTCACCTAGGAAGATGACAAATTTTTAACTTATAGGCTACCAAGATGTTTCTAAAACAGTAATAATTGCTTACTTTCAAGCCAGTTCCAAGAACAATTGCATCATATTCCTCATCCATTTTTGGGCAGTACTTAGGCTGGTCAAATAAAAATATAAAGATTTCTATTTGGGATCAAATTTTTACTACACAGCATCAAACAAAGACATGCGTTTTATTGTTGAACATCCGAGTTATGTTAGATCGAACCCTTTCTATGGATTGCTTTCCAAACAGTTCGTGGTAACAAACTGTAAGTAAGAAGTGACTCTGTTCAATAGTAACAGAAGCTCTATAAAACGGAATTTTCATATCAATAGTTTCATCAAAAGAATAAAATTATTATACTGATTTCAAATATATAAGATTCATCCTATTTAGTGTTGCCTCTCAAAAGTTACGAACCTGAGAAAATTTGCCTGATTTTCGAAAAAGGGGGGAAACACTCGCAGACTCCCTAAAAGTGAAGGAATCTGTCAGGATCAGGAATCAATCTGTGGTACTGTAAAATTTAATGCACCAGAGAACCCTACAAGAGACGCTTCCTATAAAGAAAAACGTGATTTTTTTTCAGAGGTGATCGTATCAAAATAGTGATTCTAGAAGATCGGAAGAGGGCGCATTCGAACGAAAATTCAATGCTCTAGTCCCCTTTTTAAGTGACCAAAACGTTTGGTGGGCATCTAGCTCCCTTTTCATGCTCCATTTCCCCCCAATTTGTCTCGTCAAATTTTCGAGACAATCATTTTTTTTATCATAGTTGAAACATCCAATAACAATGTCTTTAGGGGTAACATGACTCCTGCTTTCCTATTTTTTAGCGACTTCAGGGTTATTACAACTTTCTGAAAAAAGATGGGGCCCAAATAGATATCCAAGTTAGATAGGAGCACATTGGGGACCAACAGTGTGGCTCAAGAGGTATCGGCTGGTTCAGAAAATCCAAGAAATTGTCATTCCAAAAGTTCTGGACATCTAACTGATTAATAAGCAGCTACCCACTTTTATCTTCTATAAAGGGGCAAGGGTTTATTTGCGCACTGGAAAGCTTCTTAGTAAGCATATAAGCGGTTTTATTATCACACCAATCGGCTGCTAGATAAGATAAGATATTTATTTCGAAAAGATCACTATCACAAGCCCTCAAAGGGCCGAATTCGGACTTCGGAGTCGACTAACAAAGCAAACAAAGCAAAAAACACTAATAATAATGAATAATCAAATTATGAGTAAAAAAAAGAAAAAAAAAATCTGTCAAACTAAACTTGAACAAATACAAGTCAGAAAAAAAGGGAAGGGGACAAAAAAATCTAATAATACAGAAAAGAACAAGAAAATAAACATATATATCTACAAATTAAAGGGAGACAAAAAAAAGTCCAAAAACCCACAAAAAAAGGAACGAAGCATAAAACACACGTAAAACACATATGATTAAAAGGGAAACTAAACCAAAACAGCGGGGGGTAAGCAAATTAGTGCAACGACCTAAAGCACCTCACATGAAAAAAAAGGGGGGAGAAACTAGTTGGCTATTTTTTTTTATTTTTTCTGTGATGAAGGGGACAAAGGTTTTTTCATATCTGGAAGCAACGCAGCGAATGGGGGACAAGACTGGGATAGGCTCAGAAACAGCTCGAGGCTGTCGTAATCTGGATGGTGAGTGACGTTTGGGGAAAATACTTGCCGTCCGAAGGTTCGTTATTGCATTTTTTGAAAAACGGAGGCACAACGACGACCTTCTTTGCTCAAGGGTTTCCAAACTAGCCTTTTTTAGGAGCAGAGAGTAAGGCACCTTGCCTTCTTTGAAAATTATTCGCAAGGCTCTTTTTTGGATTGACTCAATTTTGTCTGATTCTTCACGGGAGATGCCAGGGTGCCAAACTGGACAAGCATATTCAAGATGCGGGCGGGCAAAAGACGTGTACAACCTTAAGGAGTGAGAAGGGGGGACGCTATATTTATTTAGGAGCTTAAGGAGGGCAATAGACGCATTAGCTTTATGGATGACATCTTTAATGTGGATATCCCACTTTAAATTTGAAGAAATTGTGACTCCAAGTAATTTAACCAAGGACGCATAAATTTCAGGAGGGATAGGATTAAGAAAACAGGGCGAGGATTTGAGGAAACAAATCGGCATTATCATGGACTTAGAGGGGTTTACTGTCATATCTAGGTCCAAAGCCTCACTTCCAATTTCATTGAGGATACTCATAGGGTCGCTTATTTAATTTCTGAAGCAACTTTCAACAATCGTTAGGTCATCAACAAATTTCCAACGGTCAAGAATTTCCTTCGCGAGACTGTTAATCATGACTGAAAAAAGGAGGGGCCTAGGAGAGTTCCTTGGGGTATGCCATTGTAAATAGGGAGAGGATTTGAGTAAAGGTTCTGGTATTTAACCACCTGCGATCTATTTGTTAAAAAGGAGGCAACCAATTTTACCAGTAAGGGATCGATATTGAACTCGCTTTCTAGTTTCTCAATTAGTTTATCAATTCTTCTTTCAATCTCAGACGGGGAAACAGTCGGGAAAAAGGGGGATGGGGCTCCTGTTGATAATTGGATTGGCAATGCTGGAAGGCTCTGGACAATGGAAGCGATAAATTTATTTAGACTATTTGCAGTAACATCAGGGGGCTCTGGTAAGTTGAAATTAAGCTGGTCAGGACTCCTGCCACATAGCTTTTTAACCTCGGAATACCAGTTTTTTGGCTTATTAGTGAAAAATTCTTCGATCTTATTTTTGTAGTAGGATCGTGCCAATTTACAAATTTCTCTTTTAATTGATTTTCTTAGTATATTGGCTTTATCGAGTTTACCATTTTTAAACAGCTTCAATTTGGTTCTAATTAGTGTTCTTATTATTTGATTAATAAAGGGTTTATCACTTGAGCTCGTTTTAAACCTTTTTTCTGGGAAACAAATTTGATATTTATCAATTAGCTTTTTATGAAACGTGACTGTTTTCTCATCAAGGTTTTGTAAACTATAAATGTCGGACCAATCTTCAGTACTCAGCCACATACCGAAAGAAAGAAGACCAGAATTTTGAAGAGGGCGGTAAGTGCTATAAGCTATTGAGAAAGTATGCTTAAAATTTGAGGAGGGGGACAAAAGAATGGAAAGATGATAACTCCTACCTAATGGGGGCAAAGTTGAGGGAGGGCTGTAAAAATTTTACATATTAGTTAAAATAACATCAAGAGAGGTATTACCCCGAGTCGTCGGTGTTTTAACAATTTGCTTTACTTTAAGTGAAGCACAAAAAGAATCCATTTTAAGGTCGTTGGCATCGCCAACTAAAAAAGGCCAGCATTGGGGTACTTAGAAATAACAAAATCAGCACTTGCCTGTAATTGCTGGATGAAATTACGTTTTGACTCGATATTTTGATTTGGGGAGTAATAGAAAACAGCTATTGCAATAATACTAAATGGACGAGGGAGTACTTTTGGTCTAACACTTAGCCAGAGGATTTCATCATACTCGGATAAGTTAGGGACTTGAATAACCTTTGGGTAACCTTTGGTGCTCATTCTGCCTCAGCTACTATATTCTTTATTACAGCTATATTTCAAATGCTCTTTCGTCATTCCTGGCAGACGTTTTCACTCGCTTATGGACACATTTATTCTGCTGTTTTAAACTATCACAGCATTGCCTGTCGCTAGGCTGACTAAATGAATGACTAAGTGAGTATTTATCAACAAGGGCTTTCAGATTTGTGCTTTCCTGAATCAGATGCCAAGTTTCTTCACTAATCCACCCTTCTTTCTTTCGTTTCCTATATCCAAGAACTTCCACTGCAGCATCTTTTACGCACTCCAATATTGATTTCTAAAGACAAACAGAACTTGTTTCGTCAGAGTTATCGAGGCACAAAGCTGCGAACCTATTTTTTTTAGTGCAAGATTAAAATTTTTGACGAATAGTCTTATGACAGAACTTCTGGACATCAAATTTCTTAACTGTAACTGACACTTTCTTCGCTGCCTTTAACTTAATTTTGCATTTGGACATAACTAGTTGATGGTCAGAGGAGCAATCGGCTCCGCGGTACGCTTTGACATCTTCAAGAGACCTTCCTTCTTCGCTTGTTGATGAGTATATGGTCGATCTGGTTTTTAGTGGTACTACACGAGACTATAACTTATTACATTCTCGCTAAGTAAACAATTGTGCTGCTTCCTTGCAAGCACCTGTACTGATATGGGTCAAGAGAAGGAGAGCAAAAGTTCGCAGCAGCCATCTGATGGCATTTTTGCAAATCCAACTAGATGGCGCCTCAACTAGATGGTGCCACCACCAAGTGAGATGAATAAAGTTCAAATACGGCGATCTTTTCGTATTTAATTTGCGTGACCATAGCACTACGCAAAGTCAGCGAGACTAAGTCTTTGGTTACTTGCACTGTCACTCCAAGAAGCTCGGGAAAACTAGCACAAAGCAAGCTAAACTGAGATGACGAGGGTCCTCTATTTCATAGCGCCAGTTAATAATTCGATGTTATGGCTGTATTTCTATTTATATCGTGATTTTAGCGATGGCTGTACCATATTAAAGATGAATCATGCTTAAAAATATGTTGTAAAAAAAAGTTTTCTTGTGATAAGATAGCGATATCGTTAGTTTTTCTGAAAGTAAGGAGCAACATCAAAACTCAAAATGAACATAAATTATTCTGTATATGCGGGGGATTGCCCCTTTCTCAATACCTCATTCTTTACGGTAAAGTTTTTCTAGAACATTTAAGAAAACATGTTATTCTAATTAAACGTTCCTTGTGTTTCAGGAGTCGTTCTTTAAGAATTGGGACAAAAAGCCAGACTTTAGCATAAAAAGCGAGGTATTGAAGAAAGGACAATATCTCCCACATATAGAATAATTTACGTTCGTTTTGGGTTTTAACATTGCTCCTTACTTTCAGTTGCAGAAACTTGTTGTTTTTAAAATTTAATTTCTGGTCGTTTTTTAAACAACGCTGGTAAATATGGCTCACCCTTTGTGAAAATTTCCTCCCTCTCTCAAAAGAATCACCAGTGGAAAGTTCCTCCAGCGTAAAGTAACCCCCCCCCCCTGCAACGTTCCCTCCAGGAAATTCCCTTGTAAAATTCTTTATGGATAATCCTATCCTCGCCAAAAATCTCCCTACCATAAAATTTCTTGCGGATGATTCAGCCTGAAGAATTCTCCTTAGCATACTTTCATTTTAAAAATACTGTAATTTTTAATCTTTTTTCCGGTCATTCTGGAAATCCCCCTTCCTTGGAAATTTTTCCCGGGCAATCTCCACATGCAAAATTGAGTTGGCAAAGAGAAAAGCAAGATAAATAAAAAAAAAATTCGTATAAGAATACTTTTAAATCCCCCAGTGTGAAATTTCCCCTGGAAAGTTCTCCACCTGGAAAATTCTCCCTCCCCACGGAAAGCTCCCCCTATGGAGACCCACCCCAATTACAAAATTACCCCCTATATCAAATACTATCCGTATACAATGGGTAAATTTCATAGTTTACAAGCCCCTCTTCAAGGGCTGTAGGGGATTATGTTACCCCAAAAGACATTATTATTGGATGCTTCAACTATGCTGAACAAAATTGTCTCAAAAATTTGACGGATAACTTTGGGGAAAAAGAAGCGTCTGTTTTTCTTGCTGCATTCCTAAAAGAACTAGCATTCAATGTTTAATATATCTTTTACGAATATATAAGTTGTATCTTTCATCCTCATTTCCTACTCTTCATTACTATCATGGTTACTAAGCGATGCCGCAAAGTTAGGCGACAGGCTTAATGATTTAACATACACAAATTGTCACAAAGAGTGCGTGACCCCAAAACATGGTGCAAGACCAATTCCATTTTTTTTACGCTAAAAAGTAAATTATTTAGTAAAAATACTAAATATCATTTTTTTTATAGATGGTAAACAGCTTTTCATTTTTTTTTTATGACGGGATGGTTTTTATAGCTTACTAGTTTTTGTATTAGTATTTTTATACCATTTTAATTTCAACAAATTTATTAGAACTTTAACCCTCACCGGATTTTGATTAAGCTTATGACCATTTCCACTACCTACCTACGACGCATAATTGTCGAGGTTCCCTTTAAATTGCGAGTATTTCTTTGTTCGCAAGTTTATCCAAGCAACCTATTATGCGCCCCCCCCCTCTAAAGAATATCCTGGACCCACCCCTGCTTTGAGAATGACTACCCCCACAGCCCTCAGAGCAAGGGTTGTAAGTTATACCCTGGGAACATATAAGATGTATATGGAAAAGATGATCGTATAGACTTCGGATGGGGTTCACTGGATTGGTAGTAAGAAGAGCTAGTGTCCATTTTAAGATTGAGAGTAACCAAAGGTTGGATACAACCCCCCCCCCAAGCTTCGTATTTTCCGAAATGCATTTGATACAAATTTTGAGATGACCATTTGTTGTCGCAGAAACTTCAAAAAAGGTTCATTCGATTGGAAATTGAAAGGGCTAGAGCCCTTTCAATTGGTCAAAAGTAATTGGAGAGCAACAAGCCCCTCCCCCTACGCCAATCAACTCCCAAAAGACAAGAAATCAAAATTTTGAGATAGCCATTTTCTTCAGCGTATTTGAAAGGTCTGGAAATTATGTCTTCGACAACCCCCATACCTTCTCAAGACGATAACATAATTTGTACTTTACAGATAAAAACGGCTGTAGATTGTCAGTTTAGTGTACACATAATGATATTTATTCCTTAAAGTTTTAATAATTTATTTATTAAAATTAAAAAACAAAACATTTTAAACGTAATTAAGAGTAAACTTCTAAGAGTCAAAAGTGAATAGATGAACGTCAGCCTCCCCCCCCCCCCCAATCCGATCATTACCCAAAAAATATCCGATAGAAAGTTTAAGAGAGTTATTTTGCTCAACATTGTTGAAAGATGCAGTATTGGGGGTGTCAACCCCCCAACAATCCTCAGGACAAGGGCTGTAGGTTAGATAATTTGTTCATTGTTTACACATAGTATATTTTATTGAGAAAGGTATGCATGTTTGAAGTTTACTTTCCAAGAAGACGAAGGGTATTCAGGTAAGCCTTTCAGAGAATGTTGAAGGGAGTGTAGAACTAAATCGAAACACGTTATGTGTAAACGGAGTGTCAAAAGAGACACAGAAGGAATAACTGAGTATATTCATTTGGAAAATTAAGGAAACGATAAGGGAGATGATGAAAAAGGAAGTATTAGCATGCTATCAATACTACTACAACTACCAGCACTACTACTACCACACAACTCTATTTACAGTTTTAAGAGGAAATTTGAACCAAATCAAAAGAAGGTATGTGCATGCACATTGTGAAAATAACGTATCTCAAGAGTTGATTTGGGTATTAAGTTGGAACTTTCAGAGAATACTTAAGAAGATCATGTCAGCAAAACGCAATATGTGCACACTACTGCTAATCCTACTGCTACTTCTACATTTACAATTACTTCTATTGCAACTACTTCTGAGCTAAGAGCAATAAGATGAAAATTTCAAAAAGTATATAAACATACGGGTTATCAAAAGGACATATGAGCATTGTCATAGTAATGGGCAATTGTACTAAGCTGAAACTTTTAGAACTTGATGAGAAGAATGTTCAACTGACCAAAAGGCAATAGGTTAATACTACTGCTGCTAGTAGCACAACCGCTATTCAATACTATTACTAGTAATATCCATACTATTACTGTGACTACTATTACAGCTATGCCTAAGGGCATGAAGGTGAAATTTTCAAGAAATTTTGAGGGGGGGGGAGATGAACTGAATCAGAACACACCCTCTGTATGCAGGATGTTAAAAGAGTGAAACAGCGATATCTTAGGAACAGTTAGTTGTGTGAAGTTGAAACTAACAGGGCTTGCTGTGAGGCATGTTGAACTAACCAAAAGAAAATATTTGCAACCCTAAGGCTTCCGCTTCTACTCATACTACTGCTACTGTTGCTATTATTACTTCCTCTATTACTGCTACTGTCACTCAAGCTTAGGCTACTAAAATTAATTCTACAGCTACTACTACTACTAATGCTATTAAAACTAAGGGTATTAAGGCGATAAATTTGGGATATATAGAAAGTCCTTAAATTAGACACAGAAAAACAGATACAAAATAACCGTATATTCCTGTAAGACGAAGAAGATTTTGTCACTTTTGTTGAAAATTCATCTTACATTTAGGCATAAACCAGAACACAATTTGCGCTTTACTAAAAAAAAAAAAAACAAAAAAAAAACGACTGTGAATTGTCAGTTTTATTGACATTTACTAATATTTATTCCTTATAGTTTGTTATGGTTTATAGTTTATATACCTTACAGTTTATTATTTATTCCTTTGATAATTTTTCATTTATAAAAGTAAGAAAAGTGAAAACATTTAAAGCATATTTTGTTTTGAGTAAAGCGTAAATAATGTTCTGGTCTTGAGAAGGCATGGGGGTTATCAGCCCTACTCATGTTAATTTTTGCTCGTTTTGAGTTTGAATCGGCTATTTATTGTAATTTCTGTTCGTTTTCAGTTTCATTGATTTGCTGATGGTGATTTGTGGTAATTTTACGCTTGGAAGATTATTTGACTTAATTTCTGCTCATTTTTGGTTTAATGGAGCTCTTTACTTTTCATTGAAAAACTTGTTTTGTGGAAAAAATACACTTAATACCAATACACTATATGACCCATTAACAAAATGGACAAAAAAGAAGTAATACATGCTTAGTTTATTTACTAAGCTTAGATAACAAAACGGTAGCTCCTTTTGTCGACTCTTTTTTCAAGGCCTTCTTAAAGGTTGCCAGTTTCTCGCCAAGCTCATCCTTAATAGTCGGTATTTCTGTCTCAAGCATTCTAAAAAAAGTAGCATTAATTAAAAAAAATCAAGACTGGTCAGCAAACCTCTTATTCTTAAAACACAAAATTTCAACGATTTAATCCTTAAATTTTTAGGGGCGCAAAATTTAAACTATTACATCAGTACTAGATAGCAAGGGAAGAATCACTAATATAGGCGAAAAGACGGCTAATTACAGGACCTGAAAAAACTATAGATTTCGTCACACCAAAAGGTTGTATCAGAGACGGGTTTTAGGGGGAAGGAGAGGAGACACTTGCCCCAGGCACATAAATTTTAGGGGCGCAAAATTTTAAATAAATAATCTAATTGTTATACTCATTTTGTAATTACTGAAATTTTATTTTATTAAAATAAAGTAGAGGGCACAGTAAATGAAAATAATTAATTGATTATTAATCAATTGAAAAAACACAATGAATAATGATCTATAAAAATACTAATAAATTACTAATTAATAAATAAATGAACATTTTTCGAAAAATTTTGCCTGAATAATTTTGGGGAGATCAGGGGGAGGGGGTGCTAATCAAGGAGGTCTATGGCAAGTAGAAGGAAAGGAAAAAACGAACTAAACGACGGATATTTCCCCCGTACAAAACTAGGTTTCTTCAGCACTAAATATAGAAGAAACTAATTAAACAAAACTAATTAAACTAATTAACAAAACAGCGGGTCTACGGCAAGTAGAAGGAAAGGAAAAAAAACGAACTAAGCGACTGATATTTCGCCCGTAAAAAATTGGGTGTATTCAGCACCTAATATTTAAGAAACTAATTAACAAAACAGCAGGTCTACGGCAAGTAGAAGAAAAAAAAACGAACTAAGCGACTGATATTTCGTCCGTAAAAAACTAGGTGTATTCAGCGCTAAGTATGAAAGAAACTAATTAAAAGAGTATCAATAAAGCCCAAAATAACCTATACAATCTATAAATAAAAACAATAAGAGATATAAGAAACCAGTCAATATCTATTTATACAATTAAAACTAAACCGATGCACCACAGTGTATTTATATGCACAATAATGAGTAGCGCAATAATTGCACAATAATTTATAATTTATTAATTAATAATTAATTAACAATAAATAATAATTAATTAATTAATTTAATTAATTAATTAATTAATAATAATTAATAATTAATTAATAATTTATTAATTGTCATTTATATGCACAATAATTGAGAACATACAAAAGCAACTGGATAAAAAATAAGAAGATAAATTTGAAATTAATTAATTTGAACAAATTAATTTGTTGTAAAATATTCTTTGTGTTGGTATCTAATACTACCATTCTTCTTGGTCTTGTATTTAATTTAGTCTCCTGGTGATTTTGTAAGACCTTATTACAATTATTAACAATTAGTTTAATTTAAGAATAATATTATAAATTGAGTGAATATTTGTATTTCCCGTGTTTCGGTTTATGAAAAGATTATCAGTTAGGTTCACCAAGACAACGTGGGTCAAGAGGACCAAAGTTGCATTGAATAGATTGCCTTGCTGATACTCCCTTTGAGAGCAGCTTGAAAAATGGATTTTGGCAATTACCTCAAAAGTATGGAATTCTCAGATATGACTCTTAGGCACAACAACGACCATATAACGACCATATAACCAGTGATTGCTTTTTATTTGGCTTTAAGCTTGCCAGACGAACTTAAAAAAATTATTTTTTGCAATGCTGACCAATGGTCTGCTTACCGCAGGCACCTATCTCCTGATTAGATGCCTTAGGTCGGGAGTAAAATACGTAATTGAATGAAAATCATCATCCACTTCCCGTGTCCCCCCCTGATTTCTCCAGGTGTCCAATTACAGCAGCGTCAACTCTGACTGAGTTTACAGGGTCACACCAATGACCTCTATTCCAAACCAAAAATCATCGACACAAAGATTTAGGCCCCTGACCACAGGTTTTCAAGTCCTGAGCTCTTAAAGCTCAGATTTACTTTAAACCTGCTTATAGTTAACTTTAAGCTTGGCAGGAGGAGGGTGAAAATTACAAAGTTTATCCCAGGGCACAAATAGGGTCTTAGTGACTCTGCATGCAGACATATTTTTTCATCAGTACGATCTCAGTGGATGTGGAATTGAAAATTTATCTCCCGTTCCACGATTTTCAACAAACTGTTGTTTCCTTTCAGTTTGAGCTTGATAAATCCATACACGAACACATTGCAGTGCACTGCTTAAAATCAACTGAAGAGGGGAAAACCATGACAAACATGGACTGAAAGTATAGGCCCAAATGACTGACATACACTCTTTAATATGCAGCAATATTTCATAATGAGAATACAGCTTTAGAAGTCTTATCTCTAGTTCATCTTCACTACTAGCAACGCTAATTGGAGGATGGGGACAGGGGGCACTTTCTCCTCCCTTTCTAGATCCCCCCCCCACAGATTCCAAAGAATAGCTTGTTCCCTATTTTGCTTGAAAATATCTTCTTGACTATTCGCTCCTTGAAAGTCCGCTCCTCAGTTTTGAGAAATATATTTTGCCCCTCCCATATATTTTCGTGAACTGGGACGACTCTATAAAGATCACATTACTATAGGAAATTGATTGAATTTTACCTATATGTTGGAATACCAACCTAAAAGTTCAGTCAATAATACAGACTACACCCAGTGAAGAATTTTTTTAACTATCTTAAAAAATGTAAAAAAAAAGTTTCAAAAGACAGTAAAGATCCAGATCAGAGTCCAAAAAGTGTAAAAAGAAAGATATATAAAAAGATAAAATTATAGCGAACAGAACTAAATGAATAATCAACTCAACTTAAAACAAACATAAATTATCAGAAATAAAAGTTCGGCTGCCAACACTCAAAGCTCCATGAAGGCATGAGCTTCATTTGAGCTCCAGAGAAAAACTATATATATTGATTCAAATGTTGACGACTGACATTTAAATTTTTTATTTTTTTTTTTTTTTACTTTTTTTTTTTAGTTTTACTGCTGATGATGTGCTGATGAAACTATATATATATTGATTCAAATGTTGACGACTGACATTTAAATTTTTTTTTTTTTTATTTTTTTTTTTTTAGTTTTACTGCTGATGATGTGCTGATGAAACTACATATATTGATTCAAACATTGACGACTGACATTTAAATTTTTTTTATTTTTATTTTTTTTACTTTTTTTTTTTAGTTTTACTGCTGATGATGTGCTGATGAAACTATATATATTGATTCAAATGTTGACGACTGACATACAAATTTTTTTTTTTTTTTTTTTTTACTTTTTTTTTTAGTTTTACTGCTGATGATGTGCTGATGAAACTATATATATTGATTCAAATGTTGACGACTAACATTTAGATTTTTTATTTTTTATTTTTTTTACTTTTTATTTTTTTTAGTTTTACTGCTGATGATGAACACTGTATATGCGTTCGAAATATCCAGTTAAATAATTTTATATCTGTTCACTGTCAATTAAAAGGTTTCATCCCTATTTTGAACTGTTTTACTTTCGACATTAACATTTTTTTTTTGGTATAAATCTAAATAAAACAGAGGAAAAGAAACTCAAAAGGAAAATAGCAAGAAAAAAAACGACTTTTCAAAATTTAAAAACTAAAACAATCGCAATTTCATTTATTTCAAAAAAAAACTTCTTTCCTGTAAACTTGAAAGGTATTTTGATTTTTAAGTTTAAGAACATCTGTAAAAACATTTATTGTTTTCAGCTTGTTTCAATCTGAATTATAAAACAAACTATTGCTTCAAAAAATTGACTATTGCCAGTGTGTTTTTTCAAAAAAAATATTAAGTTGATTCGTTTTTGTTCTTTTCGATAAAAAACACATAAGTTCAAAACGTTTATAGTTTCTCGTAAAGCCAAAAAACATTCGTGCCTTTAGGAGGACGGAAGCCCATCTCTGATTTTAAATATATTGTTTTCCCATTTAAGCATGGCTTGTTATGTCACTTTATTTCTGCTCTTTTAAGTTTTAGAATAGCTCATTAATTTTTTTAAGAGCATTTTCTTAGACTTTTATTAAGTTATAACAAATGTTAATTGTAAAAGTATTTAAAAGTTTTTTTTTTGCTTTTATGCTTTAAAACTAAAATACAGAACAGCAATAAATTTTACGCAAACTTTGAGTATTTAATCAAAATTTCAAAACATTCCAAAATTTCAAACAAGAATATTTAATCAAAATTTTAAAACATTTCAAAATTTCAAACAAGAGTATTTAATCAAAATTTCAAACAAGAATATTTAATCAAAATTTCAAAACATTTCAAAATTTCAAACAAGAGTATTTAATCAAAATTTCAAAACAAGGCTTTGCACCAAATTTTCCCAGGTTTTTTGCCTTGAAACCACACAGATACAAATTCATTGTAAAACTCCCGTTTAAGTAAGGTAATACATACGCATCTTTCTGGTAGAAAATTAGCAGGGGGGGGGGGGGAGGTTGAAGTCGGTTACCAGCCAATTTTTCTCTAATGATAAAGATTTAAATTCCTTGTATGATTACCTTTAAACACGATGTAGCATACAAATCTTTTCTAATAAAGCATGCCTCCGAGGAATCGATTTATTGAACAATCCAGAACCCTTGTCTTCAGGACCTCGTGGGCTATATACCCTCGGAGACAAATATTTTCAACTATTCTGACTATTATATAGACATCATATACACATCTTTCGACTATTCTGAGAATAGCTATCTCAAAACACTTATTTAATGTGTTGGGGAGTTAAGGGACGCCTTGGGTTAAAAAAGCCACTGGTGGATCGATTTTGAACATTAAAAATACATTAGCACTTTTGTGAAATTAAATTGTATTAAACTGCGGCCTCATGCACATATTGGATTTCAAGCATGATATTTCACGCGAACGTAGATACTAGTCTTTCAACAGGCTTTACAGAACAGGGCTAATTTGCTCTTGGTTAATTTGCAGCTGCAAAAACAACAAAAACAAGAACTATGCACTGTTAAACACAGACATAAAAAAGGCACAAACAAATTATAATATCGGTTTGTCCGTGCACGTCTAGGAATCAGTTTGGACTTCTATCTGGCTCTGCTGTCAGGCAGGCCGTCTGCAAGTAAGACGGGTTGGGTTGGGTCTAAAAGCAATGCTTCCAAACCTCATGATGAGATTACATAATCTTTGTTCTAGGGACTGAATGTTTAGTGTAATGAGTGCTTCTTGGTAAGGAATATCTCTAGAACCCAGGATAATCCTAACTGCCCTTTAAAGCACTGACTCTAGGTTGAACATCAGGTCAGCAGTATTTAGTACTAGTTGATACGTTTTCTAAACTAGTAGATGCTAAAAATGGCACATACAAAGGAGGAGCATTCAGGACCCGTAGGCCCGCCCTAAATTTCATAGAGCTCACCTCTTTTTTTATCCTATCCTTTCCCGAAATACTATCTCCTCCCACCAAATACATTCCCGTGTAAGTCAAGACAAAATGATATGCATTGCTGAATTCTGTGTAGTGGAATAATCAGCTGTCAGTACCAAGATTTATTATTATTATTGAATTTTAGGTATACATTTTCAGCAGAGGAAAGTCAAATACTATTTCGCTTTGGTTGATTTTTTCCTCTCTGTATTGACATTTTCCTAATTCTTAGACATTCTTCTAATTCTAAGACATTTTTTCTAATTCCAGCATTCTCTACACACATTTCTTTATATTTAAATTGACTATAAAAACGATAATTTATTCGCTAAAACGTCTACATATGGGAAGAAAAGAGCTGAGAAATAAGCACAGTACATACTCATTTTTAGCAAGACATGTGGGGTAATCAGTTTAAATGTAGCAGGACTTTAAGAAGACTCAAAACTCCCAAACCCTGAGGGCGTGTCTGGGCACACATGTCGTTATTTCAAAATGGTCGCGTAGGATACAGGAAGTATCTACAAGTCATCAGATTCTGAGCGTAAAAACGTGCACGAGAACACGAAAAACAGACGAATAAGAAAAAGAGAGGGAGGCAATTTTATATAATAAAGGGCAATTGTATGACTAATACTTACAATTATGACTAAGCTAAAATTTCGTATGACTAATACTTACAGAACCAGGGTAAATGCCCCTCGATTGGTTGATATCCATGTGCTAATGACGTCTGCTGTGAGTTGGTCAAGTAAGGTTGAAGTAAACAAATCTGAAATGACGAAAATATCGTAAGGCGAAAACTGACACCAATTCACCATAAGCGATGAGAGAGACAGAGAGACAGAAAGAGAGAGAGAGAGAGAGAGAGAGAGAGAGAGAAGAGAGAGAGAGAGAGAGAGAGAGAGAGAGAGAGAGAGAGAGAGAGAGGGAGAGAGAGAGAATTGAGAGAGGGGACTAAGAGAGGAGAAAGGGAGAGGAGAGATAGTACATAAAAAACTATATCTTTTCTTATTTTGCTATCACTCTTTCGCCCTTTGCCATCACTCTTTCTCGACCTAAAACTTACCCACTATCGTACAACCTACATATATATATATATATATATATATATATATATATATATATATATATATATATATATATATATATATATATATATATATATATATATATATATGTTTTTAACTACATAAAACTTGCGAATATACAACATTCTTCGCTGTCCCATTGTCTGTACATATAAATAGATTGTCAGGTTTACCGACTCTTGAACATGCAACATATAATTGTCCATGGGAAAAACAATCCGTATTCAGATCTATACCTCATTATTCTAATGATTGCCCTTGAGCTTTGTTGATGGTGATTGCTAATCAAACATTCCCTGTGTCCCCATCGTCATTTATATATCCCCCCTGTGCCCCCCGGCGTCCCCATTGTAGTTGTGTCCCAGTCGTGATTTATATATCCCCCCAGTGCCCCCCGGCGTCCCTGTTGTAGTTGTGTCCCTGTGTCCCAGTCGTCATTTATAGTCGACAAACATGGCGTCAGTCGACACACAAACATGACGTCAGTCGACACATACGTCCCAGTCGTCATTTGTGTCCCGGTTTGTAATTTCTCTTTGAGTGTCCCGGCCGTCATTTATATTCCCTGTGTCCCGGTCTGTATATACATTCGTTTTTGAATTGGTATATGATGAAATAAATTTTTATTTTTTTCCTTTTTTTCTTTTTAGTTTTTTTTTTGGTTTTTACCTTTTTTTAGCTTTTTTAGTTTTTTTTTTCTTTTTAAGTTTTTTTTTGTAGTTTTTACCTTTTTTAGTTTATTTTTATTTTTTTTTAGTTTTCTTTTTCTGCTTTATTTTTCAGTTTTTTTTTCTTTTTTTAGTTTTTTTTTCTTTTTCAGTTTTTAGTTTTTTTTTAGTTTTTTTAGTTTTTACCCCTTTTTTTAGTTTTTTAGCTTTTTTAGTTTTTCTAGTATTTTCTTTTTAGTTTTTTTGTAGTTTTTACCTTTTTTAGTTTTTTTCTTCTTTCGTATTAATGCTAAAGCCAAGGTTCGAACCTGGAACCTCTCGGACCTAGAACCTGGAACATAACGCTTTACCAACTCAGCTACTTCGGCTTGAATACATTCGTTTTTGAATTGGTATATGATGAAATAATTCAGACGTCATATGCGGACAAACACGACGTCAGTCGACAGACAGACAAACAACTTATTTTTATATGTATAGATTTGTCACTAGGATAGTTTGATTTTTCTCAATCTGAGCTTTTTTCCATTTATAAACTAAATATACAAAGGGTAATATGTTTAGTTGTGACAGTGAAAAACTGAAAAAAAGATACACAATAAAAGTCCCAATATTTATAAACCAAACCTACTGTTCAGCGTAAACAGAATACATAATGCTAACACAACGAGAACAGCAATCGAAATAAAATTATTGTATGACATTGTGTTGGTTTGTAGGGTATCTTTTGATACACATTGTCCCTAAATATTTTGTTCGTGGACCTTTATCAATAATTTTACAAGCACACATTTACCAATAATTGCTATAAATTCATTCTGGACTAAATCAGACAGATATGATGCCACGCCAGGGTTTTTCTCTAGATGACATAAATGTTACTAGATACGAGATTCTAATAAAAGTAAAATAATAATATCAAAAATCACTAATGAAAATAAAAAAATAACAAACTAAACCTATTGTTTAGCATAAACAGAATCCAGAATGCTAATACAAGGAGAACAGCAATCCAAAAAATATTATTGTATAATATTGTGTAGGTTTTGTAGGGTATCTTTTGATACGAGATTCTAGAAAACTAGTTGATAAGTTCCATATTGTCCCTAAATATTTTGTTCTGTGGACCTTTATCAATAATTTTACAAGCATACGTTTACCAATAATTGCTATGAATTCATTCTGGACTGAATTAGACAGATATGATGTCATGCCAGGGTCTTTATCTAGATGACATAAATGTTACCAGATACGAGATTCTAGTAAAAGTAACATAAAAAGATGAAAAATCCTTAATGAAAATGAAGAAATAATAAATTAAACCTATTGTTTCGCATAAACAGAATCCAGAATGCTAAGACAAGGATAACAGTAATTCAAACAAAATTATTCAATAATATTTTGTAGGTTTGTTGGGTATCTTTTGATACGAGTCACTAGCAAAATTTAACCATTTATTTTTATATTTTAAAATGATCATCATAGTGGATTGTGTTAATACTCAAAACAACTTTATTTTCTCCTATAATACCATAATAGAAAATACCTTATTGGCTTACACCACATTATACAACAATTTTGTCTGTGTCAGTGTGTTGCTTAGCTTATCAGATGTGAGTTTCTTATGTTTCGTTTTGCATTTTTAGTCTTTTTATGTCATTCTCTGATATGTATTGACTACATAATCTAGTTCTTTTTCTCTCTCTCTTTTCCCTATTGATAGACTTCCAGAAACAAACCCAAAATATTCAAACTGTTAGAAATATTTATTTAATTCTTTTTTACTCTTCAACAAAAGGTCTACGTGTTATTATATTTTAACTTCCTTTCAATTATGCATAGCTTGGCGTTCATTTATACAATTCTAGTTTATTCGTGTTTTTATTTTGTATATATTAGTCCTTTTTTTTTGAATGCGTCTTTCTTTTTCTTTTTTCTTCTTTTTGATACTTCATCGCCATGCCTTTGTGTGATTGATGGGTTATAAAATACATTCATTCATTCATTATAGTTTAATTTCCTTTTAATTGTGCATAGCTTGGCGTTCATTTGGCTTCCTAAATGAAAAGTTACAACAAATGACTGTTGTGTTCCTCACCTGTGCGAGACATGGCTTAAACTGAATCAGATATTGGAAGTGACAAATTCAAGACATTGTTGACAAAAACAGGTATTTTGTTGATTCGAGGCAGTAGGAACAACTGGGGGCGAGTAAGGGGGAGGGTACTAGAGACTAGGGAACTACCGGTTATTATCAGGATCGGGTGTGGAAAAGAATAATTGTCAAACCTAGCACCCCGCCCATCGAATACAAGCTTAACTGAGGAAGAATTAATCTTTGAAATTTCTAAAAAGTCACGAAGACTCCACATTTTTTTTTTGTAAAAAAAAGAAACATCACAAAATCACCATAATTATCACAAAAAAATATTTTTGCTACATACACAGGAGCAAAAGTAAGGAACTATAATCACTATTTTGCCATCTTTTAAGACAAGCCTTGAATACACATACCAAAACAACATGAAAGCTGAAACAATCACCCGTTTATTTGGTACCTAGTACTACTATATGTAGGCAGTTATCAACGCTTTAAAAGAAAACAACCGAAAATAAAATTTAGTTATTTATTACTTACTAGACAGTCCACTTTCATGTCGTTTCTTATCAAGTTGCATCAGCTTCTTCATTAAAAAGTGAGCTCCAGTATGTTCTACTGGTAGAACCTGATTTTTATCTTTATCCTCAACTTTCTCCAACGAACAGACAGTCTTTGCTATGGCCTCATGAACTGGTTTTAGGTCACCTGGAACAATACGACTAAATCAGTTTTTGATACCTTAGTGAAAGATTTCAGTATTTAACGGAATAATGATTAAGTAGACATTGGCAGGTATCAGGTAGCCGTCCTTCTAATGGTAAGTTTATTAATATTTTTATATATCTTGAAGTGTTTTACTTTTGTTTTGATTTTTCTGACTAATTTACTTGATGTTCCTGAACTTTGAGAATTTTTTTGTACTTTATTATTTTATTTTTATTTTAAAAACAAACCAAATTTGGCTCTTTTTAATTGTGTAGGCAATTCATTGTATTTCAAAATAAGAAAAAAAAATAATAAAAAAATAATCAAAATAAAAAAAGTTTTAGTTCAAAATAAAACTTTGTCTTTGTGGTGCAGCAATTCATTGTATACTAACAACGATTTTGTTGATATACTCTTATGATTGTTGGCAAGGGGAATGCGGAAATCACCTTATATTTTCTCCTTTTTTGGGAAAATAAAAAAAATATACAAAAGGCATCTAATGCTTTAAAATATAGCATAAATGATATTTAAAGTGTGGCCTAAAAACCTGTTCATACTTCACTTGTTCAGGTCGTGTCTGACATTTTCAAACTTCTGAAATAATTGCCTAAAACCGTTTGCTGAGCTGCATTTAAACTAAAGATGAGAAGAGCAGTATATCCAATAACTGATCTGAATCAATCATCTGAATCAAAGATTTCAGTATATAATGGAACAAATACAAAGAACACATTTGACAGATTTTTATGTTTGAGAACACCCCCCCCCCCATGGACATTAACTAGTAATCATTTAGATGTTTTTTTCAAAGATTGCTGTTACGCCTAAAGTTCACATCAGACATTTTTTAACTTTAGAAATTATGGCCAAAAACCGTTTGCTGAGCTGCATTTAAACTGAAGATCAGATAAAGCAATTGACATTCAATCATTGATTGAAATGAATTAACTGAATCAAAGATTTCAGTATATAATGGAAGACATTTCACAGATTTTTATGTTTGAGACCACCCAATCCCCCCGGCTCATAACTAGTAATCATTGAGATGTGTTTTTTCAAAGATTGCTTTTACGCGCAAACTTTGTATCTGATATTTTCAAACTTCTGAGCTGCGTTTAAACAGAGGATCAAAACAGCAATTAATATTCAATCATAATTTAATCATTCTGATCTTCATCATTCCATTGAGGACAGCTTAGCACCCAGCTTATGACTGAAGCGTCTGAAAACGTCAGGTAAAATGTTTAGTTGTAGCGGCAACGACATCTTGGCATATAAAATTTGCATGTTAATTCTGAGGTGAAGTTCATGGTGAGGTGAGGTTCATGTTAATGAATGAGGTTCATTCATGAGGTTAATGAGGTTCATGTTAATTTTACTTCTGGATAAGAGCTAGAAGTTATCATTTCTGTATTGTATGCGAAGTTATGAATCAAACCAGATGGGCTGCTTCTTATATAACAATAATAATCTATTTATGATCCACTATAAAAATTAGAAGCGGATTAAGTAAGTAAAATCAAAAAGCAAGCCTCATTAATTCAACTACAAACCTACAATTCAACTGAAATCAATTTAAAACTAGAAACGCTTAAATCCAATGCATACATGTTTCTTCATAAGAGTGATCGGCAGGCGGATGGGGATGATTTCATTCCACACTTGATCTTAAATTAAGTGAAAAAACATTAATTCCTTTGGCGATCATGGCTTCTCAGATGCAAAAAATAAATATTAGATTCCTATTACATAGAGCCGTCCTGGCCGAGTGGGTTGGTGCGCTGGATTCGGGATCCCTTGTCTAATATATTATATAAATATAAAAATAAATATATTTACCGTTAACATGCAAAAAATGTGTATTTTCTGCTCATTTACAGTTTTAAGATCCGTACTAGAAGAGCTCACCACGAAAATGCTTGTCCCTAGGAAGCTTATACTCCCTGAAAATTTGCTCCTGAAAAACCTACACCTGGATGACTCATCAAAAAAAAAAAATTACCCTTAAAAAACTGGGCGCTAGAAAAACTTGCCTTCAGAAATTTCCCATTGGAAAAACTATCCCAGGAAAAATTACTTCTGGAGAAATTGTCCTGAAAAACTTGCTACCAAAGATTTCGTCCCCAAAATACAACAGTTCGTGGTAACGAACTATATAGTAAGGAGCGACCCGGCTCAATAGTAACCAAAACTCTAAAAAATGGAATTTTGATGCCAATAGTTACATCAAAAGAATCACATTTTAATGCTCATTGTAAATATATAAGTTTCATCAAGATTAGTCTTACCCGTCAGAAGTTATGAGCCTGAGAAAATTTGCCTCATTTTGGAAAATAGGGGGAAATACTTCCGAAAAGTCATACGATCTTAACGAAAATCACACCATCAGATTCAGCGTATCAGAGAACCTTGTTGTAGAAGTTTCAAGCCCCTATCTACAAAAATGTGGAATTTCGCATTTTTTGCCATAAGACAAATCAAGGATGTGTGTTTATTTGTTTTTTTGTTTTGTTTTTTTTTTCCCCAGGGATGATAGTATCGACTCAGTGGTCCTAGAATGTCGCGAAAGGGCTCATTCTAACAGAAATTAAAAGTTCTAGTACCCTTTTAAGTGACCAAAAAAATTGGAGGGCATCTAGGCCCCTTCCCACGCTCATTTTTCCCCAAAGTCACCGGATCAAAATTCTGAGATAGCCATTTTATTCACCATAGTCGAAAAAACTAATAACTATGTCTTTGGGGACGACTTACTCCCCCGCAGTCCCCGTGGGAGGGGCTGCAAGTTACAAACTTTGACCTGTGTTTACATATAGTAATGGTTACTGGGAAGTGTACAGACGTTTTCAGGGGGATTTTTTGGTTTGGGGGGAGAGTTGAGGGGGGTACGTGGGAGGATCTTTCCACGGAGGAACTTCTCATGGGGGAAGAGACTTTCAATGGAGGGGGCGCAGGATTTTCTAGCATTATTTAAAAAAAAATGAAAAAAAATTATGATAAGTTTTTTCTACTGAAAGTGAGGAGCAGCATTAAAACTTAAAACGAACAGAAATTATTACGCATATGACAAGTTTACCTCCTCGTAATACCTCGCTCTTTATGCTAAAGTATTTTTAGTAATTTCAACTATTTATTCTATGGCCTTTGTGATTCAGGGGTCATTCTTAAGGAATTGGGACAAAATTTAAGCTTTAATGTAAAGAGCGAGGTATCGACGAGGGGTGAGCCCCCTCATATACGCAATAAAAACATACGAATATAGAAGTTCGCTACGTAAGTTAATTCGTAAGTTACGTATATTTTTTTACTTATGAAAACGTTCGTAAAAAATTAAAAGTTATAGTTGCCTTTTTAAGTAATCAAAAAATTGGAGGGCAACTAGGCCTCCTCTCTCGCTCCTTTTTCTCAAAATCTTCCGATTACAACTATGAAAAAGCCATTTAGCCTAAACTAATTAATATGCAAATTTCGTTTTAATTATTTATGCGCGGAGAGCCAAGAAAAAAAAAATGCATTAATTCAAAAACGTCCAGAAATTAAACAACAAAAAAAACAAGCTTTTTTAAATGAAAGTAAGGAACCCCAACACCTAGTTGGTGGGGCGCTTCGCGCCCCCCAAGCCCCCCCGCGCGCGTAAGTCGTTACGCGCCATATTAGTTACGCGCCATTGTAGTTGTGTCCCTGTGTCCCACCTGTGAATATAGATAGATTTATATATGTATTTCAAACTACGTAAAAATTGCGAATATACAACATTCTTGGCTTTCCCATTGTCTGTGCATATACAAAGCCGTATGTACTAATAATGACGTCATTTGCAAACGCTCTTTTTACAAACAAACAAACATGCATACACACAACTCGTTTTTATATAGATAGATAGATAGATAGATAGATGCAATACAAATTAACTGCGTAAAACTTGCGAATATACAACATTCTTCGCTGTCCAATTGTCGCTGCATATAAATAGATTGTCAGGTTTACCGACCCTCGAACATGCAACGTACAATTGTCCATGGGAAAAACAATCAGTATTAAGATCTATACCACATTTTTCTAATGATTGACCTTGAGCTTTGTTAATGGTGATTGCAAATGCTAAACGAATTGGGAATTGCAATCTTTTAAATTGAAAAGGCAGATCCGTTGGAATCATGGGAATGCGAGGAATAAGAACAGCTTCACCCTCAAAAGGCCCTGTCAAGATTGTGGCCTCTATTAGGTTTTCCATTGTTTTTTTTTACGGCAAGTCGAGTGCCATTGCAAAGCTTTGGTGGGTTTATATTTCTTAAAAGTATTATTGGTACGCCTATTTTTAGTTGTAGCACGTGTGGTGGAAACCCTGAAAGATCTATGGAATTTAAAAATTCAGATGGATAATTAACCGCTTCATTTGGTTCCAAAACTGTGTCGACTGACTTGTAAAGGACTGCCTGGTCTCGAATCTTGGTCAAAACAATATTGTTGATTTCGTGGACGTCTATATTTTTGGGTGCGAGAATCGCTCTTTCACTTAGCCATTTATTATTTTTATAATTTTTTAGAATATTCGGAAATACTTTTTCAATCAATTCATTTTTGGACGTCACTAAATTACAGAAATCAGCAGGTAGTTGTATACGTCCTGAAATTGAGTCTACTGGGAGCTTTCCGTTTCCAATTGCCAGCAATTGATCTGAAAATGTTTGACCAGAGTCATCGTTTTGCAATCGGACACGCATATTTGTAGTTAATTTTAATATTTTTACGTGTGCCCATAAATTAAAATTTTTCAGGCAAGCATTCATTTCGTCTGCAGGAGTTGATCTAGGTATTATAGGTAATGTTTGCCTGAAATATCCCGCAAGCAATATTAATGTGCTGCCAAAGGGTTTCGACTTCCCTCTCAAATCTTTCAAGCATTGATCCAGAGCCTCGAGCGGTTTTTTGTGTGCCATTGTGCACTCATCCCAAATAATAAGTTTGCATTGCTGCAATACTTTACCCATCCCAGATGATTTGGAAATATTGCACGTGGGAGTTTCTGTAGAATGCAAATTCAGAGGCAATTTAAAAGCGGAATGAGAAGTTCTTCCACCAGGCAGCAATGTTGCGGCTATTCTGGACGACGCAATTGCCAACGCTATATCATTTTTTGATCGAATTGATGCCAGAATCAGTTTTATCACAAATGTTTTACCAGTACCTCCTGGCGCATCCAAAAAGAAAATTTCTCCAACGTTGTTATCGACAAAATGCATTATCGTATCATAAATGTCTTTTTGTTCCGACGTTAACTTGGAAATGTTATTTTGTACATACGACAATAGATCGCTCGTACTGTAACTTTGTTCACGATCCAATTCTACACATGTCGAAACAGCAGCGATACGGTTAGGTGAAGGCATTCCCAAAACCTGAAGAGGTTTGTTTGCCATATGTACGCACAAATCTTCTATAATAACTAAAGTGTAGTTATAAATTTCTGATGTAAAATCAAAAGTCATATCTGACGTCTCTAACTGTTTTCGATGGAGTATATCTTCGGACATTTTTGACTTATATTTTTCCCATAACTCTGTAGGAGCTGATGGAGAGCAAGTTGTTAAAATGATGCCAAACAATGCACGAATTTGACTTGGGGTTGACGTTTCGCACGCGTCATTGATGCAGTTATCCCAGTGTTGGTCATTCTCCAATAAATTCAGAGCTTGGCATGCACTACGGTAAGTGTCATGTATAGTACCGTTTACAGTTCTCAAATACTCAAAGGATGTCGGACCGGGTACATTCACCAAAAGCAGGCGTAGAAAGAAGCATTCATGTTGATTGGGGTGAACGGTGTAGAGTCTTCCTATCGTGGTATCTTTGAAGATGGTAGGTTGGCCGTCGACTGACTTACCCTGTTTTCGACGTTCAAATACTTTATTTTTAGTATTCCACGTGTAATACGAAGGCACTTCAGTATACAGCAGTTTTTTTGCAAAAGAATCATTTTTGCAAAGCGAAAAAAAAGCTGTTAATGTTGTATCCGGTGGATTCAGGACTCTTTGTTGCACGTTGGTTTCCGTGAAATAAACACGTTGACCATTCTGTAAATGTACCGCTAAGTGAACAACAGCTGGACTACGTTCATGTATCGGAAATGAAAGAATTCGCCAAACAGCTTCATTACTGCTTATGTATCTTCCAGCCTGATATTGTACGATTTCGTCGAAATCTTTGATTTCGGGCTGCAAGCCAAAAACTGCCATGTCACTGCCTTTGTTGACGTATTTACATATGTATTTGATTGCCTTTACGGAGTTACAGTATTCAACGTTTATGTGTGCATTAAATGTTTTTGATAATAATGGGGAATATGGAACAACCCACTGGTTATCTACTTCGATGGTGGTACCGTTACGCTTCTTTATTATTGCTGTTTTACCGCCATCTTCAGTAGATCTTCTTCTATATTGTGGGTAACCATCATTGCCAGTAATTGTGTTTGATACTAAAAGTCGAGGATATTGCTTTGTGCACCTTCCTTTGGCCATGCATGGTGAATTTTCGTTCAGTGCACCACAAGGTCCATGTATCATATTTTTTACAATAATATCATGTAACCCCTTATCGACATTTTTATCAGGTATTTCAGCGGAAATCACATCATCAATTTCGTTCGAAGTAATTTTTTTATGTAGCCAGATTAGTATAAGTGCGTGTAGCAAACCTCGTTTTTGCCATTCCACTGAGTACATCCAGCATCGCACTGACCCAAACACTTCAAGTTTTACTATGTAGTTTATCAGTGATTTCAACTTTTGCCGGAAGACACGGGCCGTAATGTCATACCTATGAACCACCGATTGTCCTTGAAGTAAAAGCTGCAGTATCTCGTCCCAAGATTGATTACATGTAAATGTAATAAATAAATCTGGACGACCATAGAGACGAACATACGCAATAGCATCTTGAGCATATTCATGCATATGACGGGGACTGCCAGCATATGACGAAGGTAAAATTGTTAATCTTCCAACGTTTGTGGTATTACCGTCATTTATAACTGCATCTCGCAAATGAATGTATTGTTCAGAGCGGAGCTTGGTCTGATTCAGGCGGATATATAGCAAACGTTCTGATTCAATTTTAGCATACATATCAACGACAAATTGGTGAAACAATTCACGGCATTTTAAAATATAATTTTCTTCATCCTGCCGAATCATTAGTCTATAGGAATAATAATGCATTGCACTGCATTTCTTATTCATTTCTTTGTTAGTGGCTGGATTCATCAATTTAATATTAAAGTGATAGCCGTCGGCTCCATCCCAAAAAATGATAGGATATTGTAGGGCATCGTAGCATCGATGAGTTTCAGCAATTCTTAACAACTGAGCGTTTAGCTTATGAAGAATAATATCTCGAGGTAAAAACTGATCACCGACCATAACGATTGCCACTTCGTCGATAGTTGGAGCATTGTATCTACGCACATGTTGGCCAGGAGGCGTTTTGTCAGCGGAAATAACAATTTTATGCGTATCAGTAGGCATCAAATCGATGGCTGTTTTGAACAGACGCACTAAATTATTATTTTCGTGGAAAAGATGTTGCAATTGGGAAACGATTGTCCTTTCAACGTTGGGAGAAATTTCGCAACGTGCATTCAATTCAGAATTTCTATCACTGATGAAGTACAATTGTAAAAATTTATGATTTTTGCCTGAGAATGGTAGAAGGGACCCTGCTCTATGATAAATTTGCCCTTTTACTTTGAAAGTAGACATAAATTGATCTGGATTTTCGATTTGGGCTCCAAACGACGTCATTTGGAAACATGAGTTGTATTTTCTGATTTGTGACAAAAAACGCTTAGATTCTGACGTAGTTCCAGTAAGGAAAGTCTTCAATGGCTCTGGTGGTGCAGCCAATAGAGGAAGTTTAACTTTTCCTGAGGCGCAACACATTCCCATTGTTTCACCATTGAATTTCAAGGCCTTGCAATAGGGACAAATTTTAGACATTGTCCCGATTTGAACACATCTACTCAAGCTATAATCATCGACTGGGTTGTACCTGAATGCCAGGCGATAACTTTCAGGTTGCTCTGATTCCTCGGCACGCTTTCTTTTCTTACTTTCTCTATCAGCAGCAAGCCTGATTTCTTGCTGTTCTTGTGATTCCTCGGCACGCTTTCTTTTCTTACTTTCTCTATCAGCAGCAAGCCTGATTTCTTGCTGTTCTTGTAATTCCTCGGCACGCCCTCTTTTTTCACTTTCTCTTTTAGCAGCAAGTCTGCTTCCGCGTTGCTCTGGTAGTTCCTCGGCAGGCTTTCTGTTCTTTCTTTCTCTATCAGCCTCAAGCCTGTTTCCTTGCTGTTCTTTTGATTCCTCGGCACGCTTTCTGTTCTTTCTTTCTCTATCAGCCTCAAGCCTGTTTCCTTGCTGTTCTTTTGATTCCTCGGCACGCTTTCTGTTCTTTCTTTCTCTATCAATCTCAAGCCTGTTTCCTTGCTGTTCTTTTGATTCCTCGGCACGCTTTCTTTTCTGACTTTCTCTATCAGCAGCAAGTTTTTTGGCATAGACTCTTTGAGCATCTTCATCGGCTTTTGCCATTGTAAGTTCATCAGTCATTTTGAACTTAAACATTAATAGATTTCTACGTGAACATATGTCTTAAATATCTTGAATGACGTCACCGTCAAAGCAAAAATGACGACAACTAATTTCATGACGTCAGTCAACACAGAAACATGACGTCACCTGATCCACAGACAGACAACTTATTTTTATATATATAGATAGAAGATAGATAGACTAGCTGTTGATATATATATCGTTTGATATATATATATATATATATATATATATATATATATATATATATATATATATATATATATATACTAGCTGTTGGGGTGGCGCTTCGCGCCACCCCAACACCTAGTTGGTGGGGCGCTTCGCGCCCCCCAAGCCCCCCCGCGCGCGTAAGTCGTTACGCGCATATTAGTTATGCGCCATTGTAGTTGTGTCCCTGTGTATATCGTTTGTGTATATCGGCTGTGTATATATATCGTATATATATATATCGTTTGATATATATATATATATATATATATATATATATATATATATATACTAGCTGTTGGGGTGGCGCTTCGCGCCACCCCAACACCTAGTTGATGGGGGGCTTCGCGCCCCCCCAAGCCCCCCCGCGCGCGTAAGTTGTTACGCGCCATATTAGTTATGCGCCATTGTAGTTGTGTCCCTGTGTCCCACCTGTGAATATAGATAGATTTATATATGTGTTTCAAACTACGTAAAAATTGCGAATAAACAACATTCTTGGCTTTCCCATTGTCTGTGCATATACAAAGCCGTATGTACTAAGAATGACGTCATATGCAAACGCTCTTTTTACAAACAAACAAACATGCATCCACACAACTCGTTTTTATATACATAGATAGATAGATAGATACAATACAAATTAACTGCGTAAAACTTGCGAATATACAACATTCTTCGCTGTCCAATTGTCGCTGCATATAAATACATTGTCAGGTTTACCGACCCTCGAACATGCAACGTACAATTGTCCATGGGAAAAACAATCAGTATTAAGATCTATACCACATTTTTCTAATGATTGACCTTGAGCTTTGTTAATGGTGATTGCAAATACTAATCGAATTGGGAATTGCAATCTTTTAAATTGAAAAAGCAGATCCGTTGGAATCATGGGAATGCGAGGAATAAGAACAGCCTCACCCTCATAAGGGCCTGTCAAGATTGTGGCCTCTATTAGGTTTTCCATTGTTTTTTTTACGGCAAGTCGCGTGCCATTGCAAAGCTTTGGTGGGTTGATATTTCTTAAAAGTATTATTGGTACGCCTATTTTTAGTTGTAGCACGTGTGGTGGAAACCCTGAAGGATCTATGGAATTTAAAAATTCAGATGGATAATTAACCGCTTCATTTGGTTCCAAAACTGTGTCGACTGACTTGTAAAGGACTGCCTGGTCTCGAATCTTGGTCAAAACAATATTGTTGATTTCGTGGACGTCTATATTTTTGGGTGCGAGAATCGCTCTTTCACTTAGCCATTTATTATTTTTATAATTTTTTAGAATATTCGGAAATACTTTTTCAATCAATTCATTTTTGGACGTCACTAAATTACAGAAATCAGCAGGTAGTTGTATACGTCCTGAAATTGAGTCTACTGTTTGACCAGAGTCATCGTTTTGCAATCGGACACACATATTTGTAGTTAATTTTAATATTTTTACGTGTGCCCATAAATTAGAATTTTTTAGGCAAGCATTCATTTCGTCTGCAGGAGTTAAACTACGTAAAAATTGCGAATATACAACATTCTTGGCTTTCCCATTGTCTCTGCATATACAAAGCCGTATGTACTAATAATGACATCATATGCAAACGCTCTTTTTACAAACAAACAAACATGCATACACACAACTCGTTTTTATATAGATAGATAGATAGATAGATAAAATACAAATTAACTGCGTAAAACTTGCGAATATACAACATTCTTCGCTGTCCAATTGTCGCTGCATATAAATAGATTGTCAGGTTTACCGACCCTCGAACATGCAACGTACAATTGTCCATGGGAAAAACAATCAGTATTAAGATTTATACCACATTTTTCTAATGATTGACCTTGAGCTTTGTTAATGGTGATTGCAAATGCTAATCGAATTGGGAATTGCAATCTTTTAAATTGAAAAGGCAGATCCGTTGGAATCATGGGAATGCGAGGAACGCATTCTTTTGATTCCTCGGCACGCTTTCTGTTCTTTCTTTCTCTATCAGCCTCAAGCCTGTTTCCTTGCTGTTCTTTTGATTCCTCGGCACGCTTTCTGTTCTTTCTTTCTTTCCTTGCTGTTCTTTTGATTCCTCGGCACGCTTTCTTTCCTGACTTTCTCTATCAGCAGCAAGTTTTTTGGCATAGACTCTTTGAGCATCTTCATCGGCTTTTGCCATGGTAAGTTCATCAGTCATTGTAAACTTAAACATTAATAGATTTCTACGTGAACATATGTCTTAAATATCTTGAATGACGTCACCGTCAAAGCAAAAATGACGACAACTAATTTCATGACGTCAGTCAACACAGAAACATGACGTCACCTGATCCACAGACAGACACACAGACAGACAACTTATTTATATATATATATATATATATATATATATATATATATATATATATATATATATATATATATATATATATATATATATATATATATATGTTTTTAACTACGTAAAACTTGCGAATATACAACATTCTTTGCTGTCCCATTGTCTGTGCGTATAAATAGAATGTCAGGTTTAACGACTCTTGAACATGCAACATATAATGGGTCCATGGGAAAACAATCCGTATTCAGATCTATACCTCATGATTCTAATGATTGCCCTTGAGCTTTGTTGATGGTGATTGCTAATCGACGATTCCCTGTGTCGCCATCGTCATTTATACATCCCCCTGAGCCCCCCGGCGTCCCTGTTGTAGTTGTGTCCCTGTGTCCCGGTCGTCATGTCCCGGTGTCCCGGTCGTCATTTGTGTCCCGGTCTGTATATACATTCGTTTTTGAATTGGTCTTTTTTTAGGTTTTACTTTTTTACCTTTTTTTAATTTTTTTTCTTTTTTTTAGTTTTGTTTTTCTTCTTTATTTTTCATTTTTTTCCTTTTTCATTTTATTTTCTTTTTTAGTTTTTTTAGCTTTTTAGCTTTTTTAGTTTTTTATTAGTTATTAGTTTTTTTTTCTTTTTAGTTTTTTTGTAGTTTTTACCTTTTTTTTAGTTTTTAATTTTTTTTTACTATGTCCTGGTCGTCATTTATACTCCCTGTGTCCCGGTCGTCATTTGTGTCCCGGTGCTTTGTTGATGGTGATTGCTAATCGAACATTCCTTGTGTCCCGGTCGTCATTTATATTCCCTATGTGCCGGTGTCCCGGTCGTCATTTGTGTCCCGATGTCCCGGTCTGTAATTTCGTCAGTCGAAAACATGACGTCAGTCGACACAGAAACATGACGTCACCTGACAGATCCACAGACAGACAACTTATTTATATATATATATATATATATATATATATATATATATATATATATATATATATATATATATATATGAAAAAAAAACTCAGCTGTTATATATTATAAAATAATAAACGCTTGATAAAAGACAATATTTGTGATAACTAGTGTGATGGGCGGTGTTGATTCACTGAGATAAAGTGCTCAGTATCTGGGTGAATACTTGAAAGTTTCAATCTTGAGTCTAAGGATAATTTGATTTCACAGCAACGACAGCTGAAAAGATATTTTCACGGGTGGAAACTGTTTTGGAAATTTGTGGAAATTGCTCCTTTTGATATCTTAACCAAAAACTTAATAGTGATTCTTCTTTAAACACTAACTTCAATGTATTGTCCCGACGATGAACACTAAAAAACTATTGAAAAGTGTAGAAAAATCAATTTTTTTTTTTAAAGCAGCTTTAGATTGTTCTCTAAGAAGAATTCTGAGTAATATCGTAATTCTGGCTCGGTGAATGCTTGACTAATGAATCAAATGGTATATACGTCATACTATTGACGTAATGAACCTATATGACGTAATTGACGTAATGAACTGTCATACCATTGACAGTATGATATAATCAGTCATCATTCTTCTGATGCAAGTTACATCTGCAGGCTTGTTGCAAAATCCCATGTTTCAGAGGGTGTAAAATATTCTTTTTTTATAATATTCTTAATATTATTATTAATATTTTTTTTATTATTCTAATATTCTTTAGTTTTAGAATTAATTTAGGCAAGAATTTAGAAAAAATTACTCGTGTTCATTAGAGAGTGCTTTTTTTGTATTTATCCTTATTTTGACTAAATATTCAAATAAAACCTAATTAAGTTTATAGTCAGTTAGGTTTATTGGTTCTAAGTCTTTAAATTGTAAATTACCTAATCGGATTGGCTTCTGAAAGATGATTTTGTACCAGTTTTCAAAGAATTCCCTTTTTCAAACAGTTTCATAGCAAGATAATAAATGTTCAGTCATTGATTTAATCTGAGACAGAAGTTGAGTTTTGGTTTAGGAGTAGGGTTTCACGTTGTCTAATGAAAAGACAAAATGTCTCCATTTATGAGCTAAATTATAGAATTGCCGCGCACATTTTTAGAAGAAATGTTTATAATTATCCGTTCGCACTATCACAAGAGGCATATTTTTTTTTTAATTTCATCTTCTTCATTTGACGTTTTACGGTTACTTTGTCACAAAAAAAGCTTAAGGGGTTATTTTGTCGGAATTTCTAAGTAGGCTCATTCGATCTGCTTTTGTTTTCAATTTTGAATCAGATAGGCCAACCATGAAGCGCACGCACAAGATTTCGTCTCGAGTGGGATTGGGGTGGAGGGGACTGTGTAAAAAACTTTTAAGCTTTCTTGTACTACCGTCAACAATCTTTGAGATGGGTTTCCTAACCATTCAGGTTTCTGATTCTGTACATGGAAAGATTCTCACAAAAAATACAATAAACGTCGGAAATGACGTCGGTTTGTAGAAACGTCGGAAACGTCAACAAAGAAATGACTGTACATTAGATTGTACCAAATCTATTTTTCCTTTTAACCAGCGTCTCAATTTGATTTGAAACCAAAAAGTCTCCATCCTTTCCCCGAAGCAACTGGGTACATTCAGATTTTAAAATGGAAGCGTATGTTTTACGAAGGCAGGGCACAACACGCAATAATACAATCAGAAACACAGGTACAAACACAGAACCCTGACGGTAGCTTCGTCGACCTGAAGGACTCCAGAGTTTGAACACTAGCGTCTTAGACATTAAGCAGGACGCAAAAAAAGAAAAACAAAAGCAGCAGAAAAAGCAGCAAATTTATTTGGCAGCTGAAAACTTACCATTACAGTGTTCTAGAATGTCCAACAGAACAAGGATATTGGCATTGGTACTAAACCATTCTTCAACATCTTCAACAACACTATTCAGAAGGGATGGGGATATTGCATCACGCAGTTCTCTGTGTCGAACACCCAATTCTTTCTTACTAAAAGACAAGTCAATTTATTTATTGTGTTTCATAATAGTCCGTATACAATTCTATAGATTAATAACTTCAACATTAGGCATATTCTATTTAAATTAGAGAATTAAATTAGTCGCAGATCATAAGAAAATGAAAAAAAAAATATATCGATACACAGTAAAATTCTATTATTTATTTAGTTTAAACACAAAGGAATTCAGGTCCCAAGACCAAAAGAGATAGACAGATTTTTGCTGAATAAACATCTCTTGGAAATTCGGGCCAAAGAGAAATTTTGGTCGAACTTCAGATCCTTTTAGAACAATCTTCTGACAATCTTAGATTTTGGCTGTTTTACTGGATTTTCTTATTGAAAATTTGAAGTAAAGGGAAAAGAATTTCCTGGTTTTCTTTGGATTTCATTTTTTTATTCAAGGTATTTAGAAATAAGAAAAGAAAAGAAAATATGGCCCGAATTTCAGCGAAATGTTTAGACCCAAAAGATTTTGCAATAAAAGCCTAGTATCGCTACACAACTATCAACGGTGCACGAACATTGGACGCTACGTATGCTAAATGGTACAATTTCACAATAAAAGATAGTATCATCATACTGCAAAAACTGTAAAACAGCATAGTTTTTCTTGGCACAAAGAAATTTGATTTCTTACAGAAGAAAAAAAAACAAGTTTATTTTTTAACTGAAAGTAAGGAGTAACATTAAAACTCAAAATGACCATAAATTATTGCGTATACGAAGTGTTGCCCACCTCCTCAATACCTTACTCTTTAAGCTAAAGCTGTTAGGACTTTTGAAAAAGCTTCCTATTCTAATTAAACTATCTGCAGTTTTCAGTAGCCGTTATTAAAAATTGGGACAAACAGTCAAACTTTAGCGTAAAGAGCAAGGTATTAAGGAGGAGGCAGTCCTTCATATACAGAATGATTTATGTTCGTTTTGAGTTTTAATGTTGCTCATTACTTTCTGTTAAAAGCAACTTGTTTTAATTTATTTAATTTCTGTTTGTTTTTTCAAATAATGCAGGTAAATCTGGCTCACCATCCCCCCCTCACGGGACACTCCTCTATGAAAATTTCATCCAACGAAAAGTACACCTCCCCCCGCCAAGTTCCGTCCAGACAGTTCCATCCTCGCTGAAAATCCCCCTCCCTGTAAAATTTCTTGCGGACGATCCAGCCTGAAAAATCATCCTTAGAACACTTCAATTTAAAAGACTTTAATCTTTTATCGGTTTCTCGGTGATGCCGGAAATGCCCCCTTCCATACAAATTTTTTTCCCGAAAATCAAAACTCGTGGAGAATAGCCGCTGGATATCTCCTCCGGAGTATCTGCATATGATAAACTGAGTTGGGAAAGAAACTGTAAGACAATTAAAAGAATTTCGCATTGTATTTCTGTCAAATCCCCCCAGTGTAAAATTTTCACTAGAAAATTCCACCCCTCATCCCTAGAAATTCCCTCCTTAAGGAAGATTGTCTCAATGGACATCCAACTAAAACACCAATAACACCCCCCCCCCCAAAAAAAATATCTGTATACTTCCCAATAACATAACTATATGTAAACAATGGGCAATTTTCATAACCTATAGGTCTCTCCCCACCGAGAGTGGAGGGGTCATTTTACCTCTAAAGACAAATTTATATTGACGTTTAAACTATAATGAACAAAGTGGCTATCTCAAAATTTTTATCAGATAGTTTTGGGAAATAAATGGGCGTGGAAGGGGGACAGTTGCTCTCCAATCTTTTTTGTCACTTAAAAAGGGCACTAGAACTTTTAATTTTCGTTCGAATACGCCCTCTCCCGATCTTCTAGAACCATTATTCCAATACGATCATCCCTGGAAAAAAAGCAAAAAAAAAAAAAAAAACAGAAAAACACAAATCTGTAATCTGTCTACGCGCAAAGATAAAAAGATTCCACATTTTTGTATATAGAAGCTTGAAACTTCTACAAAAGGGTTCTCAGGTACGCTGAATCTGAAGGTGTGATTTTTACCAAGGTATGATGGTGTGATTTTTCCTTGACTTTAGAGGGTGTTTTCCCCTATTTAGTAGGACTAAACTTAACGAATCTTATATATTTGAAACTAGCGCAATAAGCTGATTCTCTTGACGTATCTATTGATATAAAAATTGCGTTTTTTTTTAGTTTCGGTCATCATTGAGCTGAGAGTTCGTTGCCACGAACTGTTTATACTTCACGGCTTTGTTCGCGGATTTCCATGCAATTTTCTTTTTACGGGGATTATGGCTTTTCCTTTAACAGAATAGGAGACAGGAAAAACACCTATCTTTATAGGGAAACATAAAGGATTTCTTCCATTCTGACTATTTCCCGGTTTTCTTTTGCGTCTAAGCATATACTCTTCATACATATATATACACATATTACATATGCAAATACCTATTTATATATACATATAACTTCATTCATCTAGGTAAACTTTCTTGCAAATTCTGTATTCTGATCCGCAATATCAATTGCGGATCCTATACTTTAGCTCCAGGGCCGTTTAATCAGAAACACAAGTGCCGCTAAATTAGAATAAACATTTTTTTTTTAATTGCTAAAAAAGTTTAGCATGAAGAGTAAGATATCGAGGAGGGGGGAAACCCCTGCAAATACGGAATAATTTCTTTTTGTTTTGAGTTTCAATGTTACTTCTTACTTTCACTTGAAAAAACTTGTTTTTATTACTTAATGTCGTGAAGAAACGATAGGGAAGTTTCATTTTCATTTATCATATTTGAAACGCCAATCGAAATGATAATCTAGTTGTCTTCTTTCCCCAGTGCAGATTCAACCACCTGTGGGAGATCATCATCCAACCCTTCCCGCTTAACTGCCCTCATCTAGAAAACTAAGGCAGAAAGCTATCAGCCACCATTAGAAAACATAATTTAAAGTCTATGCTGACAAGTCTAGAGCCAAACGAAAAGCACGTCGTTCCCGAGTGGGGGGGGGATGTCGCTAGAGAAAATTTAAAGGAAATGGGAACTTCTTAGGAGGGTGTAAATAGCGAGGCTTTGAAAAGATTGGGATCGAGGAGGAGCGTGCGTAGCTGCGTGGCTTGAACTTGCAAAGGGTTGTGAGTAGTAGTATGTTAATAAGTATCGACATCAATTTCCATACTAGTCGAGAAGGTCAACAAGAAATATTCAAAGAAGCCACCAATTTCCCAAGCCTTGTAATAATCTGCTAAATTTTCACCATAAACAGAAGAGGCCTTAAGGGCTAAGGGAAAAGTTTGAGAGTCTTTGAATTACGTACTATTCAGTTCCACGTCATTCCTAAATGGGGGGGGGGAGATGTCGCTAGGGAAAATTGAAAGGAAATGGGAACTTTTGAGAGGGGGTAAATAGCGAGGCTTTGAAAAGATTGGGATTGAGGAGGAGCGTGCGTAGCTGCGTGGCTTGAATTTGCAAAGGGTTGTGAGTAGTAGTATGTTAATAAGTACTGACATTAATTTCCATACTAGTCGAGAAGGTCAACAAGAAATATTCGAAGAAGCCACCAATTCTCCAAGCCTTGTAATAATCTGCTAAATTTTCACCAAAAACAATAAAGGCCTTAAGGGCTAAGGGAAAAGTTTGAGATTCTTTGAATTACGTAATATTCAGTTCCAAATATAAAACAAAAATTCGATTGGAAAGTTGATGGATAAAGTAATCTGCAGTATATATTGTCAATGCTCCTTATGTTGGGTACCATATTCCACGGAATTATTGAGGTAAAGGTACCAGTCAGGTCGTCAAAATAATGTTCCCCATCTCCTAATATTTTTTAGGAGCACAGTGCAAAGTTTAGAGGAATTCTCATACCGCAGCCATTTTTATTATGATTTAGAATTCATTCTTGTTTCTTAGTGTGGTTGTCTGTCATGATTAAACAGCCTTTGTATATTAATTGTAATTACAACGTTGGCACTCAAAAAGAATTTGTGCTTGTCAAATGAAAATTGTTGGACAAGGTTACAGATCTTTTTACATTACAGAAAATGACGTTGGTGCTAAAAGAATTTGTGATTGACAACTAAAAATTGTGTGCCAAGGTCACAAGGCTTTTGTATATTAAACAGAAAATGACGTTGGTGCTAAAAGAATTGGTGATTGACAAATAAAAATTCTGTGCCAAGGTTACAAGGCTTTTGTATATTAAACAGAAAATGACGTTGGTGCTAAAAGAATTTGTGATTTACAACTAAAAATTGTGTGCCAAGGTCACAAGACTTTTGTATATTAAACAGAAAATGACGTTGGTGCTAAAAGAATTGGCGATTGACAAATAAAAATTGTGTGCCAAGGTTACAAGGCTTTTGTATATTAAACGGGAAATGACGTTGGTGCTAAAAGAATTTGTGATTGACAAATAAAAATTGTGTGCCAAGGTTACAAGGCTTTTGTATATTAAACAGAAAATGACGTTGGTGCTAAAAGAATTTGTGATTGACAAATAAAAATTGTGTGCCAAGGTTACAAGGCTTTTGTATATTAAACGGAAAATGACGTTGGTGCTAAAAGAATTTGTGATTGACAAATAAAAATTGTGTGCCAAGGTTACAAGGCTTTTGTATATTAAACAGAAAATGACGTTGGTGCTAAAAGAATTTGTGATTGACAAATAAAAATTGTGTGCCAAGGTTACAAGACTTTTGTATATTAAACAGAAAATGACGTTGGTGCTAAAAGAATTTGTGATTGACAAATAAAAATTGTGTGCCAAGGTACAAGGCTTTTGTATATTAAACAGAAAATAACGTTGGTGCTCAAAAGAATTTGTAATTGTGAAATGAAAATTGTGTGCTACGGTTATAGAGCTTTTGTGTATTAAACAGAAAATAACGTTGGTGAAAAAAGAATTTCTGATTGACAAATGAAAATTGTGTTCCAAGGTTACAGAGCTTTTGTATATTAACAGAAAATAACTGGTGCTCAAAAAGAACTCCGTATTGTCAAAAGAAAATTGTGTGCCAAGGTTATAGAGCCATTGCATATTAACTGGAAAACAACGTTGACACTCAAAAAGAATTTAGGATTTTCAAATGAAAATTGTCTGCCAAGGTTATAGAGCCATTGCATATTAATTGGAAAACAACGTTGACACTAAAAAAGAATTTAGGATTTTCAAATGAAAATTGTCTGCCAAGGCTACAGAGCCTTTGCATATAAATTGGAAAATAAAGTTTACACTCAAAAAGCATTTAGGACTGTCAAATAGAAATTGGAGGCCAAAGTTACGGAGCTATTGTAAATTAAATGAAAAATGATGCTGACGCTCAAAAAAGAATTTCTGTTTGACGCTCAAATAGAAACTACTCAGAGAAGTGTATCAACTAGTCGAGCAGATAATTTAAGAGGACGTTATGCTCAAGAAACATATTTCGTGCGAATTTAATAAAGGATAAAAATTCGGTTTAGTAGCACAAAAATTCGGTTTAGTAGCACAAAAATTCGGTTTAGTAGCACAAAAAGCACCATGTTTAGATTCAAGATTATTATTTAAAAGAAAAATCTTTTTTCTTTTTTTAAGACAAGTTTTGTTTTAAAAAAAATACAAACCAAAGTATTCAAACAGAGCCAACAGAGAGTTAAGCTCGAATCAAAGGCTATCTAATATCAAAATAAATATTAAGAACCACCAAGACAGAACAAAATAAATAAAGAACAAAAACAAACATGACAACTTCGAGCAGGAGACGGACGAAGAGGGTTTCCCCGGCGCGGTAAGCTCACAATATTATAATTCGAAACAAAAATTATAGCACTCAAGATCTTAAGTCTTAAGTTTAATACTCAAAATCTTAATTCTTTAATTCAGCACTCAAAGTTTTTTACTTCACATTACAATTTTTTTTTATGGTTTACTTTTAATGTTTTTTACTTACAATAATATTATAACTACAAGTATTGCTTATAATATTGAAGGGGCTTATTTATATAAAAATTGTCCAGTTTTTCATGTTTCTTAGTTTTGATTAAGACGTTGATACTTCTTATTGGAAAAAAAATCCATTCTTTCTTATTTTTGTACTTAAAAGGCTTAACTATAAATACTGATAAGATTTGTTTTCGTCTTAATTTTAAAGATTAAAATAAAATAGAATAAAAATCTAATTATAGATAAAATAGAATTGAATTTATAGATAAATACATAATAGAAGCCATTAGTAATCATAGAATTGACTAACCTGTGTACATTATTGTCTCCCTGCTTAAGTATATCAATGACTTGTGGATGCGTATACCGAGTGTCTCTACCAGCCAATAAGTACATGATGACCTTGCGTCCATGCTCATGAAAGGCAATTTCTTTGATGTTTGATGAAATCTCAGACAATATGGCCTAAAATAAAATTAAGAAATTAAAAAACCCAAATACCTTCGAAACATCTGGTAAGATAATTAAAAAGCTTTGAATGCCACATGCCATTCGATTTAAAAAGGTAACCGGCTCCAAAAACGTAACAGAATGAAAATCCCTCTTACCATATAGCATTTCTATGTATTAAGACAATAAGTAAAATGCTCCCATAGGTAGATGTACGCAAGTTTGAATCCAACAATCCCGACATATCACAATATCAGGCGAGCTCCATCCGTCTTTTCTTAAACTCAGAAGCTATATATTAATGCTGCTTTCTAGGACTATAATCAGAGAAAGGTTGAACTGGCTAGGACACCTTCTGCGGATGAAGGATGATATATGGACAAACATAGTCCTTGCCAGCCAACCGTCTAGGGTCAAATGGAAATCAGGTCGTCCCCAAATGGGGTCGGAGGTGTGTGTTGACCCTCAGACTGCTTGGTGCAACAATGAGTTATTACTAGCAGTACATTTTAATGAGTTAGCCACATAGACTATCAGGCCCCAGGTGCAAAAATGAAAAAAAACCTGATCTTTTATGAAGACCGGAGAATTTTCTTTTACCTCCTTCCCCCCAAAACAAGGCCGTCCTAGCCGAGTGGATCGGTGCGCTGAATTTAGGACTCTTTGTACGGGAGGGCGAGTGTTCTAATCCTAGCGTACCCAACTATTTGATTTGGGACGGGGGTCAGTGGTGTGACTCTGTAAGCTCAGCCAGAGTCGACCCTGCTCTAAATGGGTACCTGGAGAAATTTGGGGATGGTAAACAGGAAGGGTGGGCGAGAGCACAGGATGGTTTGCCCCCAGCCCCCCATTGCACTTCCTGGATGAAGGGCCAAGAAACAGAGATCAGCACCACCGGTAGGGACTGTAAAGTCCAATGCCTTATTCGCTATTTACCTTTTACTTTCCCACAAAAACAAAATTATAAATCTCATTACTCCATAAACAAATTATTCCTGATAGTTACAGCTCGATCCTCTATCCATGCACCAAAACTGAGCACACTCTTGTAATTATCAAAACCCAGCTTGACCCCGATTGTAGAAGTATTCTGGAGAAACATTGCTCTGAAGTTGCCGACAATAAAGAGCCATAAGCATTTATTTTTCCCCAGGGCCACTTAGTATAGAAGTAGGGGCCATATAAGCTTCCGAGAGGGCTCTTTGATAGGAAATTAGAAGTTCTAATGCCCTTTTTAAGCGTCAAAAGTGATCGGAGGGCCACCAGTCCCCCTATCACTCCCTTTTCCCCCAAAGAAATTCGATTAAAATAGTCCAAAGATCAATTAACTATACTTCTGGTGTTGAACACATGTATGTGCTGTATGTCAAAAGAAGATATCAGCAATATATAAGAATTGGCCAAAGGTAATAAGTTAAAACTTTCAGGGTATCTTTAAGGGGATGTTGAAGAGTGAGTAGAGGATACTAACCCCCTCTCCCTCGTCCTTTTTAAATGTAGCCTGATCGAAATAAAAAAAATCTTCAAAATAGTAAACAAAATCTAATCATGGCTCCGGGGATGCCATGCCCCTCACAGCCCAAGGGCAAGTATTTTAGATTAAGCGATTTGCCCATTGTTGCAGTACTTATCACTAAAAGAAAGGGAAATGTTTGATTCTGGTGTGTCTCAAAAGGCTAAGGGTATTAAGGTGAGACTTTGGGGAATATTTAAGAGTATATTAAACTAAATCAAAAGTTATATAGTAGATTGCCTTCTTTTTCTGAGATGAATTCAAAATGAATTTTGAGGTGACTTTAATGTAGGTCAAATAAGATGCCCGTCATCAAGGTACCATAAGATGCCAAGGGTATTGTTATCAAGAGTAGCACAAACCACTGTCAGTGTCAAATTCGTATCTTTCTTCTCTTGATCTTGTATTTTCGCCTTTTATTTGTGAAGTTACTTCAATGATTAAGACCATGATTTTTGATTCCACAGAGGCTGCTTCTTTTAGTAACTTTTTGGATCCCTGATACTACCCTTCGCATTTTAGAAATGCTGACACTGCATCCTGCGCAGATTATGCCAACACAATTGTCAACGATTAATCCAACGTCTTCCATTAGCTTGAGCACAGACTTGCCTACAATTTCACCGGTAATGTTTGGTTCATGTTCATTTATATCCTTATAGTTCGTTTCGTGAAGGTTCATAAATCCAACACAGTCTTCTTCAATACTGTTCTCATAAACATAGTGCAAAGAAAGACTAAGTTGTGAGGTATGTGATGCATCCATGGTTTCATCAGATATCACACTATAAAAGGCAGCTTCGTGGATTCTTGTTTTTATAGTACTTAAAATTTCTTGAGTACAAACTTGGATCAAGTCACTTGCCGTCCTCTTGCTAATATAACCAAGCCCCAAATCCACCACTACATTAGGGGAGGGGGCATAGACCCCCACCTGGATCCACCACTGAATGTGAATGGCATGTCAGGATGTATGTGGCGTAAATGTCTTGCCTGTTTTTCTCTCAAAATAGTCCAAAATTACTATACAATGATCGCAGAACTTATTCTCGTAATGTTGATTCAGAGATGATATGCCTAAAATAGTACACTAAGATAGAACACTAGATAGCACGCTAAAATAGTACTAAGATAGTACTAAATAATAGTAATAATAATAATAAATAATAATAATAATAAATAAGTATTATATAATAATATATATAAATATAATAATAATAATATAATAATAAATGTATATTATAATAATAATTATTATAATAATAAATAATAATAATAATAAATAATAATAATAATAAATGAGATAGTACTAAAATAGTACTAAGATAGTACTAAGATAGTACACTAAAATAGAACACTAAGAATTGTGTCTTCATGGCGTGACAGTTGTTCATTCACAAAAGCAAAAAATTGTTCATTCACAAAAGCTCGCTGTGCGCAATTTTAACACGTGACTTTATTATTACTGTTTACGGTTTGAGCGATATAACTGACATGACTCTTAAACTAAGCAGATTACTTCAGACGTAAACTTATTTTCTTATTTTCAGACGTAACTTATTTTCAGCCAAAGAAAAAAAAATATCTAAATCCAAAGCTTTTAAATAAAGAGTGAAAAGTACAATGAAGTTTTCCAGATTATATTTGAAAGTGCAGAGAAAGCCATGGAAGCTATGGACGTGACTGTTTGCATTCCAAGAATGGTAAGAAAACATACTTATCGATCAAATTTCCCCACTGTTTCAAAGCCATGGAAGCTATGGACGTGACTGTTTGCATTCCAAGAATGGCAAGAAACCAAAGTTATCGATCAAATTACCCCACTGTTTCACAAGACGACCAGGACAATGTCCCCCTTTATTGGAAAGTGTGTTGTTTATGTTCCAGTAATAGATTACATTATTTTTTACACGACTGACAGATTTTCCGATGGGTCAATGACTAAACGTGTTCCTACCTCACAATTTAGATTCTGGACCTGGTTTTCAAACTCTGAAATCTAAGATTGAGAAAATATGTCGCAAATTTTCATCTTTTTGGGACAAAGCAGTGAATCTTTAGTGCTGAAAATATTAAATGAGATACTTGCATTGAATAATATGAGTTGTAATCTTAATTCTCATTTCCTACTCTGGGCCCATAATACGGGGCCCAGGGTTCGATCCCCGCCGCAGCAAGGTTGGGCAACAAGCTTGCTACTTGTCTCTGTAAGAAACACCCAGCAACTGAAACGTCGATTCGACAACCTATGCGCCAGCAATGACTCTGGAGGATCTTTATCCTTTTTATCCTTTATCCATATCCTACTCTTCATTACCACCGTAATTACTAAGCGATACCATATAGTTAGGCGACATGCTAAATGTTTTGACCTATATAAATAGTCACAAAGAATGCATGACTCCAAAAGATGGTTCAAGACCATTTTTTTTTTCGCAATACGAAGCTTAAATCACTCGCTATAGTGGTCAGAAGCGTAAAGGCTAAAAATTATACAGAAAATATTAAATACCATATTTTTCTGTAGAGGGTGATCAGGTTTTCATTTTTTATGGTGGGGTGGTTTTTATAACTTACTATTTTTATGCATCAATGTTATTATACCATTTTAATTTCAACAGATTTATTAGAACTTTAACTCTCACCAGATTTTAGATTAAATTTACGACCATTACCACTACCTTCCATTGACGTATAATTGTTGAGGTTCATTTAAATTGCTGGTATTTCTTTGTTCGCAAGTTTATCGGAGCAACCTATTGTGCGCCCCCCTCCCGATAAAGGAAATCCTGGCTCCGCCCCTATTCACAATGCCAGTTTGTCATATCCAAAAGTCACAGTTTTCGAATGACTATTTTGTACCTATACACTTTTGCTTCTAGACTTAGGGTTCCAAATAAAATTGGCGAATTAAAAATTTCACTATCCAATCCTACAAACAGATTTTATGCATATGACAGATCTACTTTTGTTTCAAGTTTCATTCTATTTCAAAACTTATATATTAAAAATAAAAGTTAGGAATTTGCATTAAGAGGTTAAATTGTTAGTTTCTTTTTCATTGTGAATTGTTTTTATTTCATGTGGCAATTGAAGTTATAACCTAAAAGCACATGGATTCCTCAATTTATTCTTTAATGCCTCTTATTATATATTTTTTATTTATTATATATTTTTTTTTTTTTACAAATTAGACCATGAAGAGACAGCAAAATGAAAGAATTCTAACAGTTAACTGCTTATACAACTTCAAACCTTGGGCAATTTGTAGCATTAGGCAATATGTAGCTTCTATGAAAGATCCAAAGATGGTAAGGACCTAAGAAGATGGGTCAAAGCCTCTTGTTTAAGGGGAAGAAAAACTAGTAGATCATTTCAGTAGATACAATGATCTACCATCAATTAAGTAGGCAAAGGTAGCTCAATTATACCCCTTTAATTTGTGGTAATATAATGACTGCGGTTCATCCTTTTTTAATACAAAGTATTTACACAGTGGTCGTTGAGATACATACTTATTTTACCTTTGATGGGAACTAGACGCTGCTCTATCTCGCCTGTTATCCATAATTTCACCCAAAAATTGTCTTCCAAGAGGCATAGTTGGGTGCAACGGTCTCGATATGGCACGGCTCTTCTCTGTCCCAGATCCAACATAAGAAGTACAGAACCCCAGAAAGAAGTGCAAAGCTGCAGAACCCCAAGCAGTTCTGCAACGTTTTTTTTTTCTTTTTTTACTACTGACCACCAATCTTTCTTATGATCCCTAGGGTAACGTTCCAATTTTCAAGCGGCTGTGCTTTAACAGCATACTTTAAGATACATAGATGGTCTTCATACTTTAGGTTAGCCAATAGCCAGCTCACACAAGCCGTCGTCTCTTTACAATTTAGGAGAGTGGTTACGGTTATTTACGACGTTGATGGATACTCGTTTATGGTGTTGGGTGTGTAGAATGCGACTGAGGCAATCCTGATCAAATACATCTAGGTCTCTACTATTTTAAGCTTTGACAACCCACGTTACAGACCTACATTGGAAAGTCGTGATCAAAGACAATCATGATCACAGGCATCTAGGCCTCTGCTATTTTGAAGTTTGACACAACCCACGTTTAAAATCTATTTTGGAGAGTGCTTCTGACGATCGCCTCGTAAACTCTAATGTTTGTAGTAATGCTTATGCTGCGACGCAAACATAGTGACTTAGTGTGCTGAGCGAAGCTGGCAGAGGCTAATGGAAGACGAATATCTAAATTGTTGAATGCTGTTTCCGTCCAGGGACATAATAGGGGGTCGACACAATACTGTTTATACGAGTAAATCTTTGCATGCACCTTGTATGAATCAACTTGGGCAAAAGTCAAGGGAGCTTAATGAGCACATACAATTTTCTAAAAAGGTACTCAAGAAAGAGTTAAAAAAGAACCATCAAAACAGAGTTTAGCGTATTTTGTACTGTGTCAGATGCATTTCCACTTACTGTGTTATTTCAATTGCAAAATAGAGAGACATTTTATTTAATACCTCCTAAACATTAGGCTTTATGAGGTTACGGTTGGAAGAAATACACAGTTTTGACCTTCTCACGCTCCTCTTCTCGCAGCTTTTGTCGGAGACGGAAGATTACTAAATCGTTGTTAGTCAATCATGATGACAACAGCAATCTAAGATTTCTAAATTCCCCAAAACGTTATGATTAGAAAACATAAAACAATGGTATATACTTGTGATAATCTTTGTTATCGATCGTCAGCGCTGAAGGAAAGCAAGGGGAAAAACCGTACAATAAAAGTATATAAATCGAAAAAATAATGCTATTCAAACTTCATCAGAATCTTTTTCAATTCGTTCTATTGTTTTATTCTTATATGTGTGTTTCCTTCTTTTTGCTGCTATAAATGGACGTAAATGTTGCTATTAGTAGGTAAGGGATATCGGCCTTATTTTACTAGCCAGTCTGTTTTGGTGATTTATGAGGCTTCTTTCGTTTTTTTTCGCATTGATAGAATTTATGAACATGTCTGACACTAAAAAAAATACATGCAATTCATGGTTAAAACACAGAAAAAAATTAAGGCATGAGGACCCCAAACACTTCCATCGACTTGGAAACTAATTACAGGATAAAAAAGGAACAAAAAATCTTGATTTTTGTCTCATCGTCAATTGCATCTGCTATATTTATATAACTGACAATTTTCATGGGATACATTAAGCCAATAAAAAAAAACGGGTAAAGAATACGGCATTCGATTGTATAGTCCCTACCAGTGGTGCTGATCTCCGTTTTATGGTCCTACAGCTAGGAAGTGCAATAAGAGGGGGGGGGGAGCCATCCTGTGCTTTCTCACAGCTTTCCTGTTTACATTCCCCAAGGTACCCATTTAGAGCTGGATCGGCTCTGGATGACAATTCTTACATCCAGCCAATAATTACTCTGAAAACAGGAGATGCTATAACTACTATTGAGGGGATAGAAAAGTGGTTTCCCAGACAGCGGAGATCAAGGTCAGCCAGTTTGCTTTTGGGTTCACTCAAGAGAGTATGCGTCCTTTGTCTAAACGCAAGTGACTGTATCTCACAATAGAAATGCATGCAGTCAGTGCGTTTTGTTAAAAGGTAAAGCATTTTATAATTAGATAAAAAAATTATTTTTTTGAGGGGGGAGAGGAATTAAAATTTTGAATTAGAGGGAAGGACGCAATTTTTTTCTCTTGTCCTAACAAAACAATATACGTTATTTTTTTCTTTTTTATGTTTGTTGTCTGAAAAAACCGTTGGCAAGTTTACGAATATTTCTCTCATTTTGAATTTCAAGCATATTTTAATTCGTATTTCGTTATATTTAGTCGTCTGCGGTTGGAGTGGGAGGATGTCATAAAGAAATATTTAAGGGAAATGGGAAATTACAGGGAGGGTGTAAAGAGAGAGACTGCATAGATTAGGATGGAGGAGAAGCATGCGTAGCTGTGTTGGCCTCATGCGGCTTAGTGCAACGGTGAGTTGTTAGTAGTATTAGTAGTTTATTTTTATGGCTTAAAAACTGTTAAATTTATGACAGAGATCATAAGAATGAAAATTATTGTTAAGTGAAACACAAAAAAGTTTATGATAAAACTAAGAACCTCCAATAGAGTTTACCTTTGCAACAAATACCGTATCATCCATACAATCAAACAGTGCCAATAGTGCCATATAACCATGTTCTTCCATACAAATTTTTGGAACGTGAGTCTTGAAACTTTTGCCAATGGCCTTCCTATCCTAAAATTGACCAGAACAGTGAGAGAAAAAAAAAAAAAAAAAAAAAAAAAAAAAAAAAAAAAAAAAAAAAAAAAAAAAAACACACCCAGTGATTAGCAATTATAAGTTTTTTTTCTTGAAACCTTTTTTCATTCACACAAGCTAAAAATCGTTAAATAGAAACTTTTCCCTGAGGCACAAATAGCCCGTCGATATACAAATAAATTTATTGCCAATGCTAGAAAGTTATCTATTTCGTCTATGGCACTCAATTTAGTCGTTCGGAATGAAAACATCAGGGTACAAACATATAAATACGACCAGTAGCGAAAAGTTTCTCCAAAGATGACACACGTTCATTCCGCGCTGTTTGGGAAGTTCCCAGACCGTCAGAGCAATACTTTCTCGTCGTGATGCGCTAAGCATTTGTCATTGCGCCTGCGCGAAGGAGGGGTCATGAAGAATGGTTTAGCTTGGGTGGTTTTAGATGTGTTTCAAAATTCCTAAATGGAGAGTATCGGACTTTTCGCTACTGTCAGTATATATTTATACTGTGGAAAACAAAAACGGATCCAACAATAATTGTAGTGCGTTCGAGCATACTTTATCTGACTTATCCGCTTAATATTAAGTTTTCTGGGTGTAATCCGTAAATGATAACAACTTAAATACTTATCCGGTAACTTGTCAACTGAAACGCTACACACAACTAGGTAAAAAAAGACATTAATCACGTGTATTCCAATGTAAACCTAGCTTATTTATAAATCCCTAAAGGTGTGTTACATTTTGCAATTGCTGCTTCTTATATATGACGGTACCATACTATAATATATAACTATAATCATAGCTTATGTAGTATATAACTGTAAGCCTAGCTTATTTATAAATCCCTGAAGGTGTGTTACATTTTGCAATTGCTGCCTCTTATATATGACGGTAACATAAAGTAATATATAACTATAATCATAGCTTGTGTAGTACATAACTGTAAACCTAGCTTATTTATAAATCCCTGAAGGTGTGTTACATTTTGCAATTGCTGCCCCTTATATATGACGGTAACATACTGTAATATATAACTATAATCATAGCTTATGTAGTATATAACTGTAAGCCTAGCTTATTTATAAATCCCTGAAGGTGTGTTACATTTTGCAATTGCTGCCCCTTATATATGACGGTAACATACTGTAATATATAACTATAATCATAGCTTATGTAGTACATAACTGTAAACCTAGCTTATTTATAAATCCCTGAAGGTGTGTTACATTTTGCAATTGCTGCCCCTTATATATGACGGTAACATACTGTAATATATAACTATAATCATAGCTTATGTAGTACATAACTGTAAACCTAGCTTATTTATAAATCCCTGAAGGTGTGTTACATTTTGCAATTGCTGCCCCTTATATATGACGGTAACATACTGTAATATATAACTATAATCATAGCTTATGTAGTATATACCTGTAAGCCTAGCTTATTTATAAATCCCTGAAGGTGTGTTACATTTTGCAATTGCTGTCCCTTATATATGACAGTAACATAATGTAATATATAACTATAATCATAGCTTATGTAGTATATAACTGTAAGCCTAGCTTATTTATAAATCCCTGAAGGTGTGTTACATTTTGCAATTGCTGCCCCTTATATATGACGGTAACATAATGTAATATATAACTATAATCATAGCTTATGTAGTACATAACTGTAAACCTAGCTTATTTATAAATCCCTGAAGGTGTGTTACATTTTGCAATTGCTGCCCCTTATATATGACGGTAACATAATGTAATATATAACTATAATCATAGCTTATGTAGTACATAACTGTAAACCTAGCTTATTTATAAATCCCTGAAGGTGTGTTACATTTTGCAATTGCTGCCCCTTATATATGACGGTAACATACTGTAATATATAACTATAATCATAGCTTATATAGTATATAACTGTAAGCCTAGCTTATTTATAAATCCCTGAAGATGTGTTACATTTTGTAATTGCTGCCCCTTATATATGACGGTAGCATAATGTAATATATAACAATAATCATAGCTTATGTTTTACATAACTGTAAACCTAGCTTATTTATAAATCCCTGAAGGTGTGTTACATTTTGCAATTGCTGCCCCTTATATATGACGGTAACATAATGTAATATATAACTATAATCATAGCTTATGTAGTACATAACTGTAAACCTAGCTTATTTATAAATCCCTGAAGGTGTGTTACATTTTGCAATTGCTGCCCCTTATATATGACGGTAACATAATGTAATATATAACTATAATCATAGCTTATGTAGTACATAACTGTAAACCTAGCTTATTTATAAATCCCTGAAGGTGTGTTACATTTTGCAATTGCTGCCCCTTATATATGACGGTAACATACTGTAATATATAACTATAATCATAGCTTATGTAGTACATAACTGTAAACCTAGCTTATTTATAAATCCCTGAAGGTGTGTTACATTTTGCAATTGCTGCCCCTTATATATGACGGTAACATACTGTAATATATAACTATAATCATAGCTTATGTAGTATATACCTGTAAGCCTAGCTTATTTATAAATCCCTGAAGGTGTATTACATTTTGCAATTGCTGCCCCTTATATATGACGGTAACATAATGTAATATATAACTATAATCATAGCTTATGTAGTACATAACTGTAAACCTAGCTTATTTATAAATCCCTGAAGGTGTGTTACATTTTGCAATTGCTGCCCCTTATATATGACGGTAAAATACTGTAATATATAACTATAATCATAGCTTATGTAGTACATAACTGTAAACCTAGCTTATTTATAAATCCCTGAAGGTGTGTTACATTTTGCAATTGCTGCCCCTTATATATGACGGTAACATACTGTAATATAAAACTATAATCATAGCTTATGTAGTATATACCTGTAAGCCTAGCTTATTTATAAATCCCTGAAGGTGTGTTACATTTTGCAATTGCTGCCCCTTATATATGACGGTAACATAATGTAAAATATAACCCCTTATTTGTGACGGTAACATACTGTAATCTATAACTATAATCATAGCTTATGTAGTATATAACTGTAAGCCTAGCTTATTTATAAATCCCTGAAGGTGTGTTACATTTTGCAATTGCTGCCCCTTATATATGACGGTAACATAATGTAATATATAACTATAATCATAGCTTATGTAGTACATAACTGTAAACCTAGCTTATTTATAAATCCCTGAAGGTGTGTTACATTTTGCAATTGCAGTCTCTTATATATGACGGTGCTTATCCTTAGTAGTTCTGCATTTTCCAGGTTTAGCAGGTGGAACTTATTAGACAACTAATCCAAACCGCTTCAAGCATTAATCCTACTAGCCTCTGACGTCATTTACGTATCGTGAAACGATAAAGCGGAGTTCACATGCTTGTCTAGCTAGAACCCCATGTCTAGACATGTGTCTGGCCAGACATCAATGTCTAGACAACTACGGTCCACAAGTAAAATTTAGTGCTTGGCTAGACAAGCTACAGCTAAGCATTTAGTTCTAGACTCTAGAACCCAAAGTCTAGGATTTTCGATTACAGCCAATCAGAATGAGTCAAGTTCCACTATTTTCATCATCCATGTTTACTATTCTAAACTGAAATTTGTCAGATAAATCTAATGAGCCGGAACCGAAAAGGTCAAGGAGATTGGCTTCCGCTGTTACATTGAAATAAATAAGAGCGATAAACTATATGTAATTAGTTTATTGGGTATAAATTTTGTTTGTTTTGAGTGATGTCTTTTAGTTTTACTGCTGATGATGAACATATATGTGTTCTTTTGATAATCATTTTTGATAATCAAAAATGAGCAGAAATAAAGTTAAATAATCTTCCAAGGGCAAAATTACCACGAATAACCATCACTAAATAACACAAAACCCCAAAACAAACAGAAATTACAATAAATAACGGACTCAAATTCAAAACGAGCAGAAATTAACATGCAAATGGCTAACAACCGCCATGCCTTCTCAAGACCAGAACATAATTTGCACTTTACTAAAAAAAAAAAACAGATGAATGTGAATTGACAGTTTAATATAAATATACACTCATATATAGTTCCCCTAAATAGCGAAATGTCCCCTAAACACAACCTTAAAAATTACAGATGAAAGAAAAATGACGGACTAATTTTTGAATTCAGTGTACCACGTTGCCGAAGAAGCAAAATGAAACTTTTTTGAGCAATTAGCCCAATTTTCCATATAATCATGATTACTTCCCTTGTGGCAAACCCCTCTGCTTGCACTTAAGCCTAAGTTTTTACGCATGAAATGAAGTTGAAAGCACTTTAAAACTCACCGGAAAAATAAAATATCAAGCTGGTCTATGCTTAATCAAAAAGCAGAGGGTCTTCGTGGCGTTTTTGCCAAAGAGCTTACTTTTCAGGCTGAAAACTAAATTAGTTTAGTGAAAGTAAAAATTAAATACGATTAAGATATTATTCTGATGATCAGCAAGACACTCGTATTTGAATTTAAGGGGGAGGGGATAAATTATCAAGCATTTTCTACAAACCTTGGTAGTTCCATGCCAAAGACAGATCATTGTTATTCGTGCACCATCCCTCGTATGAAGCATTTCAACGCATGCTCCTCGTAGTGACTGAATTAATTCTTCTTTTTCTTTTTCACCGCACATACTTAAGTATTCAAACAAAAGCCTATGCACAACGCTGTGTTGAAATAAGCCCCTACAAGAAAGAAAAAATTACTTGTATTCTGTAACTGAAATTCATAATGATCCCATAGGTGTAACAATAAGAAAAGTTTACAACCCCTCGGCTGGTTTAGCAAATGCAACTTATCCAGTCAAATAAAAATTTTAGATCATTAAATGTGTGACCTAATTATTGCATATGCTTTGAAAATTTCGTCATTGGCTGGCCGTAGCCAACCGTTGATAGACAATGCCGGTTTAAAAATATTCAAGATTCATGAAATAAAAACAGCTCTCATAATTTTGGCCTAAGAAGCAAATAAATTACGCATTTTACAACATCAAATCGATGAGTTACGAACGATTAAATGCACTGGTGAAAAAAGAGTTCATAAAACGGTTGATACGGCAACTCAACGTTTCGATTTTTATTCCAGCTTCAGGTAGGTAGACGCTTTGAACAAGGAGGTGGCAGCAACGAACGATGCTTCTAACTCGCGAGTAGTGAGTGTCCAGACTTGAAGATAAGTTTTCATCTGCGCTCACGGACAGAGGGCAATTTTAGTGACTCGAGAGCAGACCCTAAGACATATAATTTGCACCAAACATGATTTTTGTAGCACGTACTTTTCATGCTTAGTGACGAATGCGCTTCCACGCACCAGTATGAGCTTTGAGATCACGAGGCTATAGTTCTAAGGGTCCTATAGTTCTTTCAATATATTTAATCCTATTGGCTGCCACAGAATGTTCGCTCGATAGCAAATGACCTTGTCCTGGCCAAAATTGTTGTCTTGCTGTATCCTTAATTCTTTTAATATTGAAAACAGATATTAAAATTGTAAATTCCCTTTCGAAAGAGCCATTCCCCGCCAACCTCCGAGCATTGTGTCGATGCTACCCCCCCCCCCCAAAAAAAAAAATCCAAAACTGGCATTCATGACCATCTTTCCTGGGTAACTTCTGTTTTAGGGTTGTCGTACGAATTCCAAGGTGAAATTTTGATCAAGAGTTTCAATTTTCAAAGGAGCACTTCAAATTTTCTAAGAAGCACATAACCCCTTTTTCAAAAATTGTATATCACTTTTTACGCTAGAAAATTTCGATTGGAAATTTAACACTGTTCAATTTTACCAATTCGGAATCGGAATTAAAAGCGGATTCTTTTGATGTATTTGTATTAATCAAATTTCCATTTTCGGATATTCGGTTTTTAGTCAAAAGGGTCACTCTATACATGAGCTTTATTGCCGCGAACTCTCTGATCCCAGCCTCTCTTTAATGTGCGTGTGTGTATGGGAGGGGGTGAGAGCGTTTGCAGGGTGAGCTGTCAAAACTGAACTTCAGGGTTATAACTTCTATATTTTTCAAGAGAGGCTAAAACAAATCTTGTAATAGGAGATTCCCCATCCACATTATGTTTAGGCAATCATGTGCATGTAATGAAAGCCTAGTCAAAATGGGCTTCACTGAATAGTAAATGTTTTTCCACCCCTCCATATTTATCTGGACCTCTCACTGAAAGCTAGAGAATTTGGACCTAAAAGGGCTATTTTTAAGTTCCATTCCTCCCTCCTCCACATAAATATGGAGTGACTTGGCCCTAATAGTTTGAATAAAACAATAGACTACTAAGAAGTTTCAAATGATTCAACTTATTGACATGAGGCTTAAAAAATAGTCTATATTAATATATTTATTAATTAATTTATTAATATATATTTATTAATATATTTATATTAATATATTATTAATAATAATTATATAAATATATTTATTAATAATATATCATATATTTCGTATCGACTGGATAAATCTTTCACGGCACCACCGTCGAGTAAAGAGGTTACTCGACGGTAAGAAAAGAGGTTATAGAGGTTAGTAAAGAGGTAAAAAGGCTCGAGTAAAGAGGTTAAATAAATACTTTTGATAGTTATAAATAAACTGGCGATAAGTAAATTGGCAATCTCAACATTTTTTGACGATAACATTCTGGTCTTCTTTGGACCAACATTGGTGCTTTGCACCAAAAAATGGCAGAGATCGCAGCTTGACTGAGGTAATATCGCTTCTATCAATCCAAAAAGGTACTGAACATTTAAAATTAAGGAATCTTAAATGTTCGGAATCACCATCAAATGTATGTTGAGCTGATGTTTCTTACGTTTTAAAATTAAAGGATTTAAAATTAAAATTGAATAATTCAAAACTAATGAATCTTACATGTTGGGAATCACCGTCAAAGGTGTGTTCAGCTGATATTATATACGTTTTCAAATTGAGGAATTTAAAATTAAGATAGAATAATTCAAAATTAAGGAACCTTACATGTTGGAAATCGCCATCAAAGATAAACATCAAAGCTGTTGTTTCTTACGTTTTAAAATTAAAGAATTTAAAATTAAAATTGAATAATTCAAAACTAATGAATCTTACATGTTGGGAATCACCGTCAAAGGTGAGTTCAGCTAATATTATATACGTTTTAAAATTGAGGAATTTAAAATTAAGATAGAATAATTCAAAATTAAGGAACCTTACATGTTGGGAATCGCCATCAAAGATAAACATCAAAGCTGTTGTTTCTTACGTTTTAAAATTAAGAAATTTAAAATTACAACTGAATAATTCAAAATTAAGGAATCTTACATGTTGGAAATCAACATCAAAGGTATGTTTAGCTGATGCTTCTTACGTTTTAAAATTAAGAAATTTAAAATTACAACTGAATAATTCAAAATTAAGGAATCTTACATGTTGGAAATCACCATCAAAGGTATGTTTAGCTGATGCTTCTTACGTTTTAAAATTAAGGAATTTAAAATTACAACTGAATAATTCAAAATTAAGGAATCTTACATGTTGGAAATCACCATCAAAGGTATGTTTAGCTGATGCTTCTTACGTTTTAAAATTAAGGAATTTAAAATTACAACTGAATAATTCAAAATTAAGGAATCTTACATGTTGGAAATCACCATCAAAGGTATGTTTAGCTGATGCTTCTTACGTTTTAAAATTAAGGAATTTAAAATTACAACTGAATAATTCAAAATTAAGGAATCTTACATGTTGGAAATCACCATCAAAGGTATGTTTAGCTGATGCTTCTTACGTTTTAAAATTAAGGAATTTAAAATTACAACTGAATAATTCAAAATTAAGGAATCTTACATGTTGGAAATCACCATCAAAGGTATGTTTAGCTGATGCTTCTTACGTTTTAAAATTAAGGAATTTAAAATTACAACTGAATAATTCAAAATTAAGGAATCTTACATGTTGGAAATCACCATCAAAGGTATGTTTAGCTGATGCTTCTTACGTTTTAAAATTAAGGAATTTAAAATTACAACTGAATAATTCAAAATTAAGGAATCTTACATGTTGGAAATCACCATCAAAGGTATGTTTAGCTGATGCTTCTTACGTTTTAAAATTAAGGAATTTAAAATTAAAAATTGAATTAATATTTCATAAATTGAGGAATTTAAAATTAAGATAGAATAATTCAAAATTAAGGAACCTTACATGTTGGAAATCGCCATCAAAGATAAACATCAAAGCTGTTGTTTCTTACGTTTTAAAATTAAGAAATTTAAAATTACAACTGAATAATTCAAAATTAAGGAATCTTACATGTTGGAAATCCCCATCAAAGGTATGTTTAGCTGATGCTTCTTACGTTTTAAAATTAAGGAATTTAAAATTACAACTGAATAATTCAAAATTAAGGAATCTTACATGTTGGAAATCACCATCAAAGGTATGTTTAGCTGATGCTTCTTACGTTTTAAAATTAAGGAATTTAAAATTACAACTGAATAATTCAAAATTAAGGAATCTTACATGTTGGAAATCACCATCAAAGGTATGTTTAGCTGATGCTTCTTACGTTTTAAAATTAAGGAATTTAAAATTAAAATTGAATAATTCAAAACTAATGAATCTTACATGTTGGGAATCACCGTCAAAGGTGTGTTCAGCTGATATTATATACGTTTTAAAATTGAGGAATTTAAAATTAAGATAGAATAATTCAAAATTAAGGAACCTTACATGTTGGAAATCACCATGAAAGGTATGTTTAGCTGATGCTTCTTACGTTTTAAAATTAAGGAATTTAAAATTACAACTGAATAATTCAAAATTAAGGAATCTTACATGTTGGAAATCCCCATCAAAGGTATGTTTAGCTGATGCTTCTTACGTTTTAAAATTAAGGAATTTAAAATTACAACTGAATAATTCAAAATTAAGGAATCTTACATGTTGGAAATCACCATCAAAGGTATGTTTAGCTGATGCTTCTTACGTTTTAAAATTAAGGAATTTAAAATTACAACTGAATAATTCAAAATTAAGGAATCTTACATGTTGGAAATAACCATCAAAGGTATGTTTAGCTGATGCTTCTTACGTTTTAAAATTAAGGAATTTAAAATTAAAATTGAATAATTCAAAACTAATGAATCTTACATGTTGGGAATCACCGTCAAAGGTGTGTTCAGCTGATATTATATACGTTTTAAAATTAAGGAATTTAAAATTAAGATAGAATAATTCAAAATTAAGGAATCTTACATGTTGGAAATCACCATCAAAGGTATGTTTAGCTGATGCTTCTTACGTTTTAAAATTAAGGAATTTAAAATTACAACTGAATAATTCAAAATTAAGGAATCTTACATGTTGGAAATCACCATCAAAGGTATGTTTAGCTGATGCTTCTTACGTTTTAAAATTAAGGAATTTAAAATTACAACTGAATAATTCAAAATTAAGGAATCTTACATGTTGGAAATCACCATCAAAGGTATGTTTAGCTGATGCTTCTTACGTTTTAAAATTAAGGAATTTAAAATTACAACTGAATAATTCAAAATTAAGGAATCTTACATGTTGGAAATCACCATCAAAGGTATGTTTAGCTGATGCTTCTTACGTTTTAAAATTAAGGAATTTAAAATTACAACTGAATAATTCAAAATTAAGGAATCTTACATGTTGGAAATCACCATCAAAGGTATGTTTAGCTGATGCTTCTTACGTTTTAAAATTAAGGAATTTAAAATTAAAAATTGAATTAATATTTCATAAATTGAGGAATTTAAAATTAAGATCGAATAATTCAAAATTAAGGAACCTTACATGTTGGAAATCGCCATCAAAGATAAACATCAAAGCTGTTGTTTCTTACGTTTTAAAATTAAGAAATTTAAAATTACAACTGAATAATTCAAAATTAAGGAACCTTACATGCTGGGAGTTACCATCAAAAGTATGTTCAGCTGATGTTTCTTACGTTTTATGATGATGTTAACCGTCGTTCAATATTTAAAGATCGATACAAAAAAGTTTTTTTTTTTTTCTTTTTTTTTTAGAATTCAATTTGACAATGCAAAAACAAAATACATTTTATGACAGGTTCTATGACATTCAAGCAGATATACAAATATTTTCTCTACTAGACATTTGTTTCCCTTTGACAATCGCTTCACAAGAATCTTCTTTTCAAATTTCTCCCACTGATTGTTTTAATGACTTCCTCAAATTAGCCTATGGAAAGCTTAATTGTAGGTCACATGCCACCTTAAATAATCCGTCATAGAATCACACAAACAATCTTAAATGAATTGTAAGAAGAACAATACCCCCACCTTTTTTTTATCTTATATTATTAAAGGAGCAATAATTGCACAAATATTTGCTTATCTTTAAATTTTTCTCTAAAACTGCAGTATATTTTTTCTGAAAACTGTTACGGTACGATTTTCCGGTGCCAAAAAACGATCTCGATAGATCACAACTTTGGGAAAATTCGTTTCCCTCTCCAAACCCCTTCAATATTTTCATATATCGTCTGCTGACTGAAACTAGAGACCCCTGAAGGTTGAAAGACTTAAGCAAAAGTAGGAGGGGTTTCAAAACACAATCTATTTGTTGACAAATTGGTTGTTTCCGAGCTTTTAGAGAAACACAATTCCGTTTGATAGCTGTCAAGTAAGTCTTGGATTCTTAATTGCTTCGCTTTAAATGCTATGCATTGCGGCAAAAAATTACAATGATAATTTGTACATAATGGAAAAAATAGAAAAAAAATTAAAGTTTTTCTGCAAAGAAAATTTAAAAAAAATCTTTCTTTTCATCGAGCAAAGTTCTGTCCCCCTGCAGCTATTTAATGAAAGAGATTAGAATATAATATGACATGTTTGCAAAAGATTAAATAGTAATAATACAACTGTATCACCACGTGTCACAGTACTACTGTACAGCGTTGCCAACGATTCAAAATGAACTATTCCATTCCAACTAAAATGGTACAACAAGAGATTAATATATACCATCTGAACAGCAGCTTAAAAATCTTCTATAACAAAAAAAAACATTTTGGATAAATTCAAACTTGAACATATATTCAAATTAGAAAGGAGCAAGTAAAACCAAAATGACCAAAAATTTGTACTGTACCAAATAATTTTCATTTTTTTTAATATAAAATTATAAACTGTACCAAAGGACTACAATTTTACTGCGTTGGCAACATTGTCACTGTACAAAAATAATACTATGTCACCGTTTTTAATTTTTTTTTTTATATATTAGAGAGACACGCAATCAACTGATTCACCTGTTCTAAATTATTTATGACACTAATCGTCGAAAAACCAAAATATTGACGAAAAAAAACAAAAACAAAAAAACTCACTTCTCAATCACAGGTTCTAGCGCCTCTTTTAAATAATTTAGAAAGGCCACTTTTTTATCCGGATGTTTAGCTACAGCATCGTTCAGGGTGTATATTCCTTCTTCCTTAAAAATCTTAAATTCTGGACCATAAAATTCCTGGCAAATCTCAGCTCGCTCATTGGCATTTGCCCAGTCATTGTATGCCGTTTCTAAGACTTTTGACCCAATCTAAATAAGAAATACAAAGCTAGAAATCAGGCTCTATTACAACCTTAATCATCAGCATTCAATATTGCTTAAGGAAAAACAAGAAGAAAATAATATTGACGCAAGAGACAAATTAACAGATTTCTTTTGGAATGTTGACAAAAAATGGTTAGAAAAAAAAGATAATTTTAGAGAACACTTAAAAACACCAGCATCCAATGTCAAAGAAATGTTTGAACCTCTTAAGGAACTCAAAAGAATGTTTGGACCTTTTAAGGACCTCAAAGGGAAGTTTGGACCTTAAGGAACACTCTCTGGAAGGAGCAATAAATTATTTCTATAAATTTCTTTTTATAACAAAAAATTAAGCAGTTTTCTGAAAAATATAGCATAAAAATTTTCGGGCAATGATGAAATTTCTGTCGGGCGATGATGAATTTCCTGTAATAATTGGCCCTCATTGGCTATTGATCGATTAACATATGCTTTTATACTTTAAAGGCATATGTCTCATATACGACAAAATAATATCACATTAAAAAATTTTTTTACTGCTTTATTTTATGGGCAGTTTTCTTTTCTTTTAGTGTTTAAGCTTTTAGAAATAAAATTAGGCAAGTATATAGGGTCGGCGGAGGCTTTTTGACCGTGCCCCCTAAATCTCAAGATATTTATGATTTTCCAGTATTTTATTACCTGTGTCACTGTACCACTATCTTTTACTACCAGTGTCACTATCTTTTAATTGCAAAAGATTCAGCAATTTTGTTGCTGAATTACTGGCAGATCAACGTACTGACAGATCGAGTGGGTCTCAAAAACCATCTGGCCGAAGAGTTGCAGAAGATTCAACAGCTTTGTTGCTGAATTACTGACAGATCGAGTGGGTCTCCAAAAACTTCTGCCTGAAGAATTGCAGGATATTCAGCAAGTTTCTTGCTGAATTACTCGCATACCAACGTACTGACAGATCGAGTAGGTCTCACAAAGCTTCTGGCTGGAGATTTAGCAGCTTTACTGACATATCAACGTACTGATAGATCGAGTGGGTCTCACAAAGCTTCTGGCCAAAGAATTACAGAAAATTCAGGAAGTTTATTTGTTGCTGAATTACTGATAGATCAACGTACCGACGGATCGATTGGGTCTCGAAAAGCTTCCTAGGAAAAAAAAAAAAAAAAATTCAAAAGCGTTTTAGACTAAGCTAAGTTAGACTGGTTATTTCATAAAGCACGAGCCTTATCTTGCCGTTGAGACTCCGCTTGCAAAGGCTAACACAGTTAAAACCAATTAAAAATTCAACATTTACTAACACATTTCATACGGTTTCCCCTCTATTCTAGGTAATGGCAAAGTAGGAATACCGCTCCCAGGCCTTCCAGAACCTTCTACTCACTTTACAGAAATACGTTTAATTTGAGTTTTTTCATTAGTTATTTATTAATTTATTTATTTATTATTTTATATATTTTATTATTTTTATTATTCATTATTTATTTTCATTATTTATTAGTTTATTATTAATTCAGCTCTTCGGCTAAATTAAACAAGATTGTAACTCAATTTACGTCCAAAACCTAGTTTCTACATTTAGTTCCTGATAAAATTATTCCCTGCCAATAAAGCCAGCATCTTTAAATAGTGTAGTCCTACATATATACTTTCAGTTTTCAATAATTAGGCGACTCTTGTTGCAATATCTGTAGAAGAAAAACAGGCTTATCCAAGTCAACATAAATAACTCTAATTATTCACCTGAAAAGTTTTTACAAAGACGACATTAAACAGCTTCTTCATCAAGGCCTATCAAGCTAAAAAAAAAAAAAAATCATGAGCACTGCAACACAAATAACCGCATTAGCCGAATGGTTGGCACGGTATTCTTGAAATCCTATGTCCGTAAGCACAGGGATTCGAGTGCTGATCATTTGGTTTGGAAAGGGGGTTAACAATGTGACGCAGTAAACTCAGCAGGATTGGACTCAGCACTCAATGAGTACTGGGGAAATCTGGGGAAAAAACACAGGAAGCATCGGATGATTTGCCCCCGAACCCCGCATTGCACCACCGGCCGAAGGCAGAGACTCGGGGGACCAGTACCTGCGTCACCGCAGACCAATGGTCTGCATGCGAAAAAAGTTTTTTTTCTTATTTTTATAATAAGATATTATAAAATAATATCTTTTTTATTTATTTTTCTTATTTTTCTTTATTTATTTTTCTTATTTTTTTTCCTCACTTGTATTAAACTGCAACAATTTTAGTTCATATATTTTACAAAGCAGCTGGTAAATAAATCAATTGCCATCGCCAACTGGTATATTTTTTTCAGTCTAAAATGCTTCCAATTAAGCATTAATCAAACTTTAAGTAAAGAGGGGGTTGGGGGAAGTGGCAGCCTCACTCATGCACACGATAATTTCTGTTAACTTGAGTCTTAATGTAACTCTTTACTTTCATCTAAAACAAGAATTGTTTCTTTAATTTAATCTTTTAAAGAGTGAGAAAATTAGACTTCTTTTGACGCAGAACAAAAGCACTGCCACTTCCTATTTTAAATCACCTCCTTGTCAGAATATCCGCATGGCTAATAGCTTTAAACACAATTTTTCTCAGTTATCTAAACAAAAACATCTTTTAGATCGGATAGCTTGATCAAGGTTTTGTTAAGTTGACATAAATAGCAATGAGATGGCTCAAGAATATAAGCCTGCCCACGAAAACCAAGAGTTGAATAGGCATGGAACAGGCATCCTGTACGTCTTCAAGGATGTACCAGCTCACTCTCCTCCCCCTAGTGAATTGAGAAGCATGAGCTTTTTTGGGTTAGATTTTCTGAAAAGAATATAGAAGCTATAATAAATGAGCTCTTAAACAAAAACACACCCAATTTGTTCCTTTATTTTAATCTCTTGTTTTTCATAAGCCTCATCTTGCTTCATTTTTTCATTACCACCACATTTCAAACCACAAGGACGTTAGATAATTCTGGTCTCCTAAGTTGCTCAAAAGGTGTTAAGAGAAAGGATGGACACATAAAATTAATAGTTGCAATGATTTTTTAGCAGATGTTTACTTTGAAATGGGAAGTAGCAGGGGACTATATTCAATAGCACACTGTGTTTGGGGCTTTGGGAGGGTTTAAAGAGGAAGACTTTGAATAGATTGAGATGATGAAGGAGCGTGCGTGGCTGTGTTGGCCTCAGAGAGCTTGATGCTCCAGTGAGTTGTTAGTAGTAGTGGTAGTGGGACTGTGCTAAAAATTTAAGAGCCCCTGATAATTGCAATCGACACCTACCTTGTGACGTAGCAGGCTAACAACATGTCCTCTAAACATTTGAATCACGTTCTGTCTTTGCTCTTTGGTTCCATAACGAAGAACTTTCAGAATGTAGAAGTGGGCATATTTAGACTTCACTATAAGCATAAGATTATTCTTCAGCTCGTCGAAAACTGCCTGCTTTATTGGTAGTGGGGCACTGGCAACTATGCACTCAACGACACGTACTGTATCATGAGCAAAAATAAGCTGAAAAACAAAAAGCAGATGAAAATATTTTTTTAATTGAAAAATAGTGTCCCTACAATGGGTGTGCTACATATTCTATTTTGATTTTATTACTATATTACTTCATTTAAAAAAGTTAATTTTTGAAAAAAATTCTATAAATTATATTTCTTTAAAAAAATTATTCATTAATACAGTTTCTAATAAATAAAGATTTTCTATTAAATTTTATATATTACTTAATTTTCTAAACAATACGAGCCACAGTTATCCGAGCCCCGGCTAATCGAGTTCCGGTTTAACCAATATATTCTACTTGTATAATTACATGTCATTATAAAGTAAAATGCTAATTATTCTAATACTTTGCTAATTATTAATTAATACAAACATACAGTACTGCATTTAAATAGAAATGCAATAGACTATGGTGATGAGGGTACCTTACATAAAAATAAAACTCTCTTCCTTGGTCTAAGGCACTGCGCAGTGCGAGATCGCTATCACTGGTGATCAATTTATATTGCTACAGTTCTTCATTTTTCAATTGTAATGCAAATATAGACGCTTATCGAACAGTTTTAATCGATTTTTCGTCATTTTACCACATCCTCCCTCCTTAATCTTTTATACAGTGCGTGTTATCCAATTTTTTTTTATCTATGTCGGTCCACATTACCACCGATAACCTGCGCACTACTGTATATTACTATATACTATATATATTTTATTTTCTACTATATTTCATCTTCTGGAAGAGGCTTTGGCAACCCTTTTCAATTCAGTCAGCCTCAAATATTTAAGAAGAAGTATTTAAGGATTTATGAAGCATTAAGATTTTGTGAAGCAATAAGGAGCTATGACCATTCAACATAGAGCCCCTTGAGAGGGATAGGAAGGGGGAGGGGGGTCAAGACTTATGACCCCGCTTAAAGACCTAAATTTAAACAAAAAATTATGGAATTTTTTCACATTAAAAAGACCATTTTATGGTAATAAACAGGTTTTTTCCAAGCCTTTCTTTCCCTTCCACGGAAAAATTAAGAGGGATACTCGACTCCCAAGTAGCATTAAAGTGAGGTGGACCTTCATAAAGATTCCGGACGAGTCCCAACTTTGGGACAAAATCTAAACTACGTACGGATACAGCGCCAGTAATTCATCACGTATGTAATTTTTTGAGTTGAGCTATATTCAACACGCACATACGTAATATTTACAACAAACTAATTAGAAAAAAGATTAAGTCACAATTTTTTCAAATTTAGAGAAGATGAAGCTTGGAAGCAACATTCCTCGTTTTTATATTTTCCAGGAATCTGGAAAAAAGTAGTGTAATATAATTCGTAAATAATACATAAGAACAAATTTGTGTTGATATATGCTTCTAAAACTACTTAGTTTTTAGTTTTTCATATGGAAGTAAAGAGTGAAGTTGAAACTAAAAACACCCAGAGTGACTGCTTCAAACCCTCCGTAGCAAATATCTACAACACTAACTCTACATCTACAACACTAACTCCACATCTACAACACTAAATCTACATCTACAACACTAACTTAAACAAAGTAACACACGATATTTCAGTACATTTGTAGGATTTCGAAAAATAAGCTCCTTACTAAAAACACAGAAATTAAATAATTTTTGTACAGTGGAAACATAGACCATTATAAAAGTTTTTTGCAGCAGAAAAATAAGGCACTTTCAGGTATACGTTAAAGATGCTTATTTTAAGACACTTAGAAGACTAAAGTACGTGTAGATGAGTATTGTATGAAGCCTAATTAGGATGACAAAGAAACTGCAAAACTTAGGATTCCGAGAGGAAGGGAAAGATTTTATAGAGGGATGTATTTTGTGCTTTTTCATGAGAAGAACAGTTGAGGATACGTGTTTATCTATTTAATTCTCCTGGATAGTCGTGTTGTGGTCGATGGTCGTAGCGTTGCCTTGTCGTTTCCCCTTTATTTTAAATTAAAAAAAAAGTCTCCAAAACGAAATAAAAAAGAACAAGAAAGTCCATGGAATTTCCCTATGTTTTCAAATAATATGGATTTCCTGCATTTAAATAAGACATTTTTAGGTATACGCTAAAGATGCTTATTTTAAGACGCTTAGAAGACAAAGTACGTGTAGATGAGTATTGTCTGAAGCCTACTTAGGAAGACAAATGATAAGGAAACAGCAAAAAGATTCCGAGATGAAGGGGGGGATTTTATAGAGAGATGGATTTTGTGTTTTTTCATGAGAAGAGCGGTTGACGATACGTGTTTATCTATTTAATTCTTCAATGTGATCGTATTGTGGTCGGTGGTCGGTGTCGTTTTCCCCTTTAATTTAAATTTTAAAAAAATTATTCAAATCAAACAAAAAAGAACAAAAAAGACCATGGAATTTTCTTGTATTTTCAAATAATATGGATTTCCTGCATTTAAATAAGGCGTTTTCAGGTATACGCTAAAGATGCTTATTTTAAGACACTTAGAAGACTGAAGTAAGTGTAGATGAGTATGGTCTGTTGCCAACTTACGAAGGCAAATAATAGGGAAACTACAAAACTTAAGATTCTGCGAGGAAGGGAGAGATTTTATATAGGCTTTAAACAGGTTTAGATGATGTGGGTATCTCAAAATTGTCTTTCACTGGCATTTTAGTTCTGTTTGTCATGTTTGACCAAAATTATTGTTTTATGACAGAAAATTGTTCTTTAATGAGGCACGATCTCTTTTGCGAAATATGAACCCCCCTCCTCGTGATACTTATGAATGACTGCTGGTTTGATAAGATCATCCCTTGGAAACAGGAGAGAACTGCATTGCTACCCATACTAAAATATGATTCCCCTCGATTTTCCCTGGATTTTGGATCACGATAATTCAAACAGCCACCTTAGAATTTACATTTCCTGGAATTCAGTCTTTTTTAAGTCAAAATGGATGTTCTGTAGTACAAAATGGCATAAAATGGCACTTTTCTTGCAGTGCAATCTGATTCGTTACTTCAAAGAGCCCCTAAAAATATTCTTCTATCCTCTAAAAACACACTGTTTTTACAGGGTATTTTATTTCAAACTCCCTCCTCATTTTTTTTTCAATGACCCCTTTTTTCATTGAGATTAAATACGTGAAAAAATGAAAAAAAAAAACACCCCTAAAGGGCTACGATCTTAACAAAAATTGCACCACTTATTCATCATATTTAAGAGCCCTATTTTTTCTAAGATCTTCGAATTTTCTAAAAGATCTCATTTAACCTGTGTATTCTTGCTTTAAAGCAGAACATTCAATTCAATTGTCCTTGTAAGAGAAGAGCTACATGTATACAGAGGACACTATCCCGGAGATTCATTGAAAATAACATTCTGGTTTATTAGACTTCTATGGGAACATCTATTGAAGGGTAAATATCCAAACATAAGGTGTTTACATAACGAACAGTCAATCAAGACTTAAGATGATAAGTGCCTTAAAAGACACTGCGAATGTTTTTGACACTGTACAAATTTTTGTATTCAGATAGGCTTATTTGTGTGTCTGATAGATTTTCTAATAAACACGAATGTTATTTTTCAATGAATCTCCGGGGTAGTGTCCTCTGCATACATGTAGCTCTTCTACATGTAGCTTCTTCTAATTATTTGGCGGTTTTGGACTGTTATTTTTCGACTTCAATTTAGTCAGGATACAGATTTTTTGGAGAATCTTTTTGCGCACAAATTACGCACACAATTTTCTTCTTCAAGTCATTAGAGTACTTTGAGTTTTTTGACATAGCTAATGAGTTTGTTTTTCCACAGCTAAAATGACACCATTTATTAATTTAATACTCTGTACACCACCTGTTTTGTACGGACACACAAATAAGCCACAAAACACCTTATTTTTAAACAGCACCGTAGCATCTTAAAACACCAAATAAGGACACACAAACACCTTACTTTTGGATATTTACCTTTCAATAAAGTAAGGTTTTGACCTGTGTGATTTCCGTAGAGACATTTATGATCGGATTATTTTATTTTCTTGCTATTGATATTTGTGCTAGTTATTATAAATCCCTTGGGATTTAGAGATTTAACATCACTGCGGCATCTGCTCAAAAAGAATAGCCAGCAAAACAGGTGGCGTACTGTGTATTAACTGTAATAAATGGTCTCATTTTCCCAACTCGGAGTCAATTCACTGCGATGGCAAGAAAATTCGAGACCATAGTGTAAAGCCCTAAATTCATCTCTATTCATTTCCGAAAATACTAGTGCCAAATGTCCGGTCACTTATGAACAAAATAGAAGAGGCCGAACTATGCTTGAAAAATGAACTTATTGATATTGATTGTATCTGTGAATCGTGGTCCGCGACTGAAGAGTATGTTGCATTTGATGGATATGATACCTATTTCAAACCAAGAATAAACAACAAAGAGAGATAAAACTCCACAAAAAAAACCTCAAACGAGACTGCGGCCAGTAGAGAGGAAAGACTAAAATAACACGGATATTTCGCCTGTATCCAAACTAGACGTCCTCAGCCTAGATGCCTAGTTTGGATACAGGCGAAATATCCGCATTATTTTAGTCTTTCCTCTCTACTGGCCACAGTCTCGTTTGAGATTTTTTTTTGTGGAGTTTTATCTCTCTTTGTTGTTTATTGTCATGTCTCGCCAGTTCGGCTTAAAACCTTTCAAACCAAGAATGACACCCGATGACATTACAGTAACGCATAATGATGGTGTTGGTATGATTTCTCGATCATCTATAAAAAATAGGGTTCTCAATTTCAACAATATATTAAATAAACATGGTTTTGAAGTATTATGGTTGCGGTGCAGGCCTAAGTAGCAACTTAAGGATGTGGTATATGTGTTGTTTACTATCCGCCCCGTAGCCCTTATCGTAAAGACCTTGTGAAACACTAAATGAATTTCACTGACAATGTACGATCCTTGTCCTAGCGCTGGTACTTGAATCAGGCGACTTTGTTGACTTTGATCCCAAATGGATAAGCAATTCACTGTCACTTACGCAGATTGCTAATGTACCAACAAGAGGTAACCGGATGTTAGATCTCATCTTTAGCTCCTGTCCGGAATATTACAATAGCCGAGTTACATTACCCCCCCCCCCCCCTTAGGTATGAGTGACCATCTGTGTGTCGCTTGGACACCTAATCATTTTATCCCGAATAAAAAAAAAAAAGAAAAAAAAAAGAAAAAAAAAGTGATGTACAAACCCTACACACCTGAGCTAGTAAATCTCTATAAGAAATCTCATTGCCTGAAGATGATAAAATGGCACGTTTATTTTGTAGGGAACTGTTTGAAAAATACCCTGAAATATTCCCACAAAAGAAGAACGTGAAATCTAATGAAAAACCTTGGATTACTCAAGATATTCAGCATCTGATAAAATTGAGGAACGGACTACGTTTAACTGGACTTGAGGAAGATTTCAAAAGATTAAGAAATACAATTGTGTACAAAATAAAATGTTCATGTAGCAGTTGTGGTTCAAAAATTATAAGCAAAATATATATTTTGATATATATATATACAAAATATATCTTATTGATATATTTACAAAATATATCGGATTGATATATTTTGAATCCATTCAGTATGTTTCAAATGAAAAAAAAAATGGTAAGGAAAATTCTTTAATGTAATACAGTAAATGAGTGCAGCTAAATCTCAGCTGTTCAGTAATAGCAAAGATTGTCGCCTTACTTTATTATATTAAAACTGTAGGAGTGTGGAAAAATAAGCTACCAAAAGCTCGCACAAGGAACATGAACCTTAAATGAAAAAATAGGCTTTTAAACTCTCCGCGCTTTTGTACACTCCTGCCTTTTATTTTTAACTATCCGAATTTTTCGAATTTCTCACTCTGAATTCATCATTTCTTGAACAACATTTTGGGAATTTCACTAACAATTTTCTCTGGGTCTGTGGGAACTTAGATTCTTTGTAAAATTCCTAACAATTTAAGATAGAATGATGGAAACAATCCCTTAGATATTTAATTTCAGAGTCTAAATAACAAATGGATTGTATGACTTAATGCCAATCAAGGTCTCACAGTCAGATCGTCATCTTGTAGCATATCCCTTCGGAGTTATCATACAGTTCTGAATATTATCGGTAAAAAAATGACCAAAGATGAATTTAGAGATAATGATGATAAACCACTGCTACCTAATGAGATTAATGAATTGTTTTCATCAGTTTGTAAAATTCATCCGCCACTAACAATATTACCACCTACTGACTCAGTTTAAATTATTCCTATCCTAGAGATTAGTTCAGGTGTTAAGAAGTTGAGGGCGCTTGATCCTCGTAAATCTAGTTACTTAAGTGAGATGCCGATTAAATTGATTATTGAGTGTGCTAATCTTTTATTTACTCTTTTAACAGCAATTTTTAACCAACGTTTTATTGATGGTATTTTTCTTAGTATTTTTAAACAGGCGTATGTTACCCCAATCCCCAAATGTAAGGCCTCTAATGATATTACTGATACGAGGCCGATTTCAAAATCACCGGCTCTTTCAAAAGTGTTTAAAAGTTTGATTTTTGACTGTTTATTTGAAGAAATAAAAGATAACATAAATTCCCAACAAGTTGGATTTAGACACGGACATGGTAATGTCCATTATTTGGTTGCATTGATGGATACCATCCTTAAACATGGGGCTTATGTTGATTCATTATTTGCTGATATAATAAAGACTTTTGATAGTTTTGACCATAATGAAGTAATGGAAGAAGCTATGGTTATTGGTGCCCGTCCATTTGTTGCACGTATGCTTGCAAGTTTCTTATTAATAGACCTCAGTGTGTCCAACTCCTTAATCATAAGCCATCTGTATTTTTAGATATTTTTTCGTTCCACCACAAGGGACTAAATTAGGCCCATTTTCTTTTCTAATTATTTTTAATCGTATTTTAGCAACAGTTCATGAGCGTTTTAAATTTGCTGATAATTTAACTGTCTTATCACTACGACTAAGCCCTCCGACTACCGAACAGTCTGACTTGACGAGAATTTTTAATGGCCTAAAAGCTGAAATAGGAAGGGTAAAACTGACGGTCAGTGAAACTAAGAGCTCTTATATGACGTTTTCCTCCCTCAAGTTCAACAGCCACTCTTCTCTTGTTTCCCTACCACCGACAAAGAAAACTATAAAAATGCTTGGAGTACTTCTGGACGAAGATTGAATATGGAACTCGCACGTTGACTATCTGACTAAAAGAGGCACCTAAATTTTACAATCGTTTTCCAACCTGAAGAGATTTGGTGTGCCAACTGTGATTTTGAAATCTGTGTACTGCATATTAGATCTTTTCTTGAGTATGTGTGTTTGTCCAGCTTGGCATCCGTGTTTGACGAAAGATCAATCAGATAGGATTGAGATGATACAAAAAAGGGCTGTAAAAATTATGCTTGGGCACAACTACCCAACATATAATGATACACTCAAACAACTTAACTTGAATTCACTTGATAGCCGTAGACATGAGTTGACATATCGATTTGGACTACATTGTTTGAATTCCCCAGCTCATCGTGGTATACTACCTGACCCTCAGAGACCTCCTACTGAAGGACCAGTCACTAAGACTGAGAAATAAAAAATAATTGTCCACAATTAATGACTTACCCAGCCTCTACTACCAAGAGATATTGCAAACCATTTATCCCATATTTTATTCGGTATTTCAATGATGTCACCTTAACAAATATTTAGTGTTTAATGCAGTTTATTTCAGGTAATTGTCTGTGAGTGTTTTTGAATGTACCAACCATTTGTATATGTAATATTTTGATGTATTTTGTATAAACAGCCACTATTTTAACTGTGAAAATTTATTCTTGCCTTAAATTAATTTTATATTTTTTTATTGACTCAATTTAATTTATTGACCTTGAAGCAGCACTTGCTGCCTTAATCTTTGTGTTGTTATTTATTTATTTTTTATTTTTGATCCATATTTTGGGCCTTTTTTTGTGTCATAACATGCTCATGTTTGCTCCAGCTATTGTATTGAGTAGGATGTATTCTATATCTTTATCGTGGCCTGGAATATAAGATCAACACTACCATAAATTACAAAGCGCAATGACGAGAAAATATAGCACAATGGTGAGAAAGAAAAGGACAATAACAAAAACATAGCACAACAGAAAAAAGCATAAGGACGAGAAAAAGAAATAGTTGAAATATTGCAAAAAAACAAAATGACATGCCTCATTAAAGTTTCCTCTCAACGTAGAATACAAATTTGAACACAGTGCGGCTTTTTTAGCCTCAGGTGTGTCATCTCTTCGTAGCTCTTCCCAAACTTCCTTTGCTTTAACGGATAGCTGATATCTAGATGGCTCTGAGCCTTCCTTGCGCTTCTCTTTCAACTTCTTTTGCGCTTTCTTGAATTCTTTCCAATCAACATCATCTGGTTTTTGACCATTGGGCAAACTCTTTTTCTTCTTTGTGCCATATTTAATCAATTTCTTCTTGCCTAACGTGTTTGCTGTAAACAATGAGACAGTTGGTAAGGAACGAGTGACTCTAACATCAGTTATACATGTGTTTATAATTGAGTCAGCTCTACAATTTTTTCAAGTCAGCTATACCGTGTGTAACAGCCATGCTATATTCAATGGATTTTTTCTTACCTAACTTGTTTACTGTACACAATGAAACAGTTGCAAAAAGCGACTTTAACATCAGTTACATAGGTCTAGGCACATTTTCCCTGCGAAGCCTTCAATCTTTATTTATTTTTTATTTTTTTTTGGTGTTGCCTTTGGTTTTTCAAGGCTACTACGGAGCCAACAAAATTTACCAGTTTTGTTTTGCATAAAATAAAGACGTTGCTAAAAAGCAAAATGGCACTTTGATATACGCTATAAACGAACATAACGTATAAAACGGGTAAGTTACATTCATTGTCGATGTCCTTGAAGATCATTTCGACTGCTTCCTTTCTAAAGCCGTTTTCTTTTCAACTCTCAACTCTGTTCACATAGGTTGCAACCCTGTTGCATACCTGTTCACATGAAAAGAAAAGGATGAGGGAGTTCAAAGTATCACCTCTTCTAATAAGGAAACATTTTGGAAATCCCGGTGAGATAGAGGATATATACACACACACACACACACATATATATATATATATATATATATATATATATATATATATATATATATATATATATATATGATAGCGGATACAAATTACCGCAAACAAACTTATCCAGTCTCAGGGAGTTCAATATTAGCTCATATGAATAACCAAAAAGAATGCAAAAAGTATGCAGTGTAATCCTTTCAAGAATTCTGAGAATTTACACGATTCCATTCCTTTAAAACACCGTATTCTCCTCATTTTGATTCATCATCCCATCACGACTATATTTCAACAATCTACATTCTTTTAAATCTCTTCTTTGCTGGTTACTGGTTTCTATGGAACAGGGCAGATACAGAAGATTGGGGCGAAACCCTCTTTGCTTAAGTCCAGTTTTCCCTTGAAATTTTGTCGGCCAAAAATGTCATCAAATTTGTGTAATGCTTCAAGAGCATCGTATTCATTTTTTTGGTCATCTATCAAATGACTTAACAATACCTTTATCAAGACTTTAGATCCTGAAGCAAAATATTTAAAGCCCAAACATATAGCTTCAATTTAAACAAAGGCCTGCCCTGAAGTCGTTATAGGCAAAAGCAAGAAACCTGGTTTCTTGTTTCCATGGTTCATTGTTTCCATGGGGAAGGGGAGGACATTGGCCCCCTTCCTCTAGATTTATTTGCCATCCGATGCAAAAAAAATCCTTTTTTTGTATTTTAAATAAAAACACCCCTTTCTGTATCCTCATAAGCCCTTCCTTCCGCTACAAAATTCCATTGTAAAATTATGCATGCACCTGGGATGACGGCAAATTCTGACAGGAAAATGTTACAGATTCTAGTCACTATTTCTTATTTAATCTCTATGTTATCAACTTTCAGAAAAAATTCAGAATCAGTAACCTGGAAATTATCAGCCATGTAGCAAGCTGAAACAAAGAGACATGAAAACACTGCCCCAATAAAACTACCTGCTTAAACGTCATGGACACCGTTTGCCCCTTAATAGCCCCCCAATTTCGGCCGTCCAAGATCGTTTCAAATCTCGCACCAGAATTTAGAAGGCTTATAACTTTGCTGTAAGGCCATATTTCGGCCAGCCAAGATCATTTCAAATCTTGTATCAGAATTTAGAAGGCTTATAACTTTGCCTTCAGGCCAGATTAAATGAAAATAATTCCTGACACAAATCGGCCGTCCAAGATCGTTTCAAATCTCACACCAGAATTTAGAAGGCTTATAACTTTGCTGTAAGGCCATATTTCGGCCAGCCAAGATCATTTCAAATCTTGCATCAGAATTTAGAAGGCTTATAACTTTGCCTTCAGGCCAGATTAAATGAAAATAATTCCTGACACAAATCGTTTACGCAGAGGCACGACACAACACGACGCGGCAAATTCACTAGTATATTTGGTTCACTAGTAAATTCGAATTTACTAGTAAGTAGTTCGATCTCAATAGTATATGTGTTTCCTTGTTCCTTGTTCAGAATTTCAAGGAAATCAGAATTTCCTTGTTCATAACAGGAAAATCCAATGAATACTACGGTGGGAAGAAACTCACATGATTCTTTTAGAGTAAGATATCGAACTTTGCTCTACACTCCCTAATATCAATCTTTTTTCAATCACATTCAACAACCTCCTTGCTTTTTATTGTTTTTTTTTTGTAAGACAGAAACTATCAACACTGCAACTTAACTGGGAATTGGCAACAACCTCCTTCCTTTTTATTGTTTTTTTTTTTTGTAAGACAGAAACTATCAACACTGCAACTTAACTGGGAATTGACAACAACCTCCTTCCTTTTTATTGTTTTTTTTTTTTGTAAGACAGAAACTATCAACACTGCAACTTAACTGGGAATTGGCAACAACCTCCTTCCTTTTTATTGTTTTTTTTTTTTGTAAGACAGAAACTATCAACACTGCAACTTAACAGGGAATTGGCAACAACCTCCTTCCTTTTTTTTTTTTTTTTTTGTAAGACAGAAACTATCAACACTGCAACTTAACTGGGAATTGGCAACAACCTCCTTCCTTTTTATTGTTTTTTTTTTTGTAAGACAGAAACTATCAACACTGCAACTTAACTGGGAATTGGCAACAACCTCCTTCCTTTTTATTGTTTTTTTTTTTGTAAGACAGAAACTATCAACACTGCAACTTAACTGGGAATTGGCAACAACCTCCTTCCTTTTTATTCTTTTTTTTTTGTAAGACAGAAACTATCAACACTGCAACTTAACTGGGAATTGGCAACAACCTCCTTCCTTTTTATTGTTTTTTTTTGTAAGACAGAAACTATCAACACTGCAACTTAACTGGGAATTGGCAACAACCTCCTTCCTTTTTATTGTTTTTTTTTTTTGTAAGACAGAAACTATCAACACTGCAACTTAACTGGGAATTGGCAACAACCTCCTTCCTTTTTATTCTTTTTTTTTGTAAGACAGAAACTATCAACACTGCAACTTAACTGGGAATTGGCAACAACCTCCTTCCTTTTTATTGTTTTTTTTGTAAGACAGAAACTATCAACACTGCAACTTAACTGGGAATTGACAACAACCTCCTTCCTTTTATTGTTTTTTTTTTGTAAAACAGAAACTATCAACACTGCAACTTAACTGGGAATTGGCAACAACCTCCTTCCTTTTTATTGTTTTTTTTTTTGTAAGACAGAAACTATCAACACTGCAACTTAACTGGGAATTGGCAACAACCTCCTTCCTTTTTATTGTTTTTTTTTTTTGTAAGACAGAAACTATCAACACTGCAACTTAACTGGGAATTGGCAACAACCTCCTTCCTTTTTATTCTTTTTTTTTGTAAGACAGAAACTATCAACACTGCAACTTAACTGGGAATTGGCAACAACCTCCTTCCTTTTTATTGTTTTTTTTTTGTAAGACAGAAACTATCAACACTGCAACTTAACTGGGAATTGGCAACAACCTCCTTCCTTTTTATTGTTTTTTTTTTTTGTAAGACAGAAACTATCAACACTGCAACTTAACTGGGAATTGGCAACAACCTCCTTCCTTTTTATTCTTTTTTTTTGTAAGACAGAAACTATCAACACTGCAACTTAACTGGGAATTGGCAACAACCTCCTTCCTTTTTATTGTTTTTTTTGTAAGACAGAAACTATCAACACTGCAACTTAACTGGGAATTGACAACAACCTCCTTCCTTTTATTGTTTTTTTTTTGTAAAACAGAAACTATCAACACTGCAACTTAACTGGGAATTGGCAACAACCTCCTTCCTTTTTATTGTTTTTTTTTTTGTAAGACAGAAACTATCAACACTGCAACTTAACTGGGAATTGGCAACAACCTCCTTCCTTTTTATTGTTTTTTTTTGTAAGACAGAAACTATCAACACTGCAACTTCATTGGGAATTGGTGAACGATACATCACAGAAAAGATACAAAACAGATAGTGTTCACAATCACATCGTTTGAACAGAACATGAACTCAAGCACGAGTTAGGGATATATATACATATATCTGCGAAGGGTCTTTTGTAATAATATTCAGATTGAAAAAAAGGAAAAAGTATTTGAGATATTAGTTGCTCTGATCTTGAAAGGTCATAATCCATATCTCCGGCGGAGATAACATAATAAGATGAAAGCAAGCGCTGCCGCACAGATCTAGCAGCCTTTGCTGCAACAATAGCTGCATTTTTTGTGCAGCCTTTTGCTGCATTTGTTTAAAAGCCGAGTTCCTGCATTAAGTCAATTAGCAACAATAGGTAAAATTATGACAGTTCATATAACTGACTCACCAATAAAGTGAACATACCACTCGATGCCTTTTTTATGTTCTTTACGAATATAATAATCGCTTCTATCACAAATTTAAGCCCTTTTTGAGCTCTTAAAAATGACGAATTTTCAAAAAATTTTGACAGTTCATATAACTGACTTAACAATAAAGTGAACATACCAATCGATGCCTTTTTTCATGTTCTTTATGAATATAATAATCGCTTCTACTGCAAGTTCAAATTTAAAGACTTTTTGAACTCTTAAAAATGACGAATTTTGAAAAAAATTATGAGAGTTCATATAACTGACTTACCAATAAAGTGAACATAACACTTATTGCCTTTTTTTATGTTCTTTACGAATACAATAATTGCTTCTACCGCAAATCCAAATTTAAACACCTTTTGAGCTTTTAAAATTGACGAATTTTCAATTAAAGTATGAGTTATCGCTCGTTTTCGACAAAATAATACTACATTTTCTCGGCGCCATCTTTTCTCGGTCGGTTTCAAAAAAATAATGCTACATTTTTTCAGTGCTAAAAGTATTTATAATAAGGTTAGTTTAGGTTAGGTTAAAAAGGGCTTAGATTTGAAGTCGCGGTAGAAGCGATTATCATATTCGTAAAGAACATAAAAAAGGGCGTTGAGATGTATGTTCACTTTATTGGTAAGTCAGTTATATGAACTGTCATAAATTTACCGCAACAATATGTTAGTAGATTTGAAAACCTTATCTCAAGAAAACACCCACTCTCGACAAGCATGGATACCAAAAGGTAAGAGCTAACTAGCAGTGGATGCACATCATCTCTGTCCTCAGTGTTTAGCAGGCAGCGCTAAAAGTGGGCGTTTACATTCAACAAAGAAAGGATTGGTGTTATTTAATGAGATTTTATGTCATTAAAATGTGGACACAAATTTACAGGCGCTGAAGCATTTTAGACTCTATCATTAACAGTCTCTCGAGGTTTACACGAAGTAGAATACTTTTGCGAGTGCGATCAAAGAAAAAAAAATCATTACAGTAGTATTGGATGCACAATATTTTTCAAAACAGTGTGAGAAATATCATTTATTGATTAGGTCAATATTGAAGTCAATCTATGCCATTCACAGGACCCTGCTTTTTGTCAAACAAAATAAAATCTCTTTCGGTATAATTTTTCGGTAAAAAAAAGTTTCGGCAAAATAAAATCTGTTTCGGTAAGATATAGCATTGTTGAATAGGTCAATACTGAACTCAGTCTGTGCCATTCACAGAACCCTGGCTTTTGTCAAACAAATAAAACTTGTTTTGGTAAACTTTTTCGGTCAAAAAATTTTGGAAAATAAAATCTGTTTCGGTAAGACATACCATTTTTTGGATAGGTCAATACTGAAATCAATCTACGCCATTCAAATGACCCTGCATTTCGTCAAACAAAATAAAATCTGTTTCGGGAAAGTTTTTCGGAAAAAAAAAAGCTTCGGTAAAATAAGATCCGTTTCGGTAAGACATACCATTTTTTGGGTCAATATTGAAGTCAATCTATACCATTCACAGGACCCTCCCTTTTGTCAAAAAAAAAAAAAATAACTGTTTCGGCAAAGTTCTTTGGAAAAAAAATTCCTTAAAATAGAATCTGTTTCGGTAAGACATACCATTTTCTGGATAGGTCCATATTGAAGTCAATATATATCATTCACAGGACCCTGCTTTTCGTCCAACACAATAAAATCTGTTTCGGTAAAATTAAAAGTCTCCTCCTCAGAAAACTTAATAAACAAAAGAAAATATCTTGCCCTACGCAACCAGTCAAAATTCTCTAATTAAAACAAAACAACAATAAAACCTAAGAGGAGAAATTTGAGGTAAACCTTACCATTCTTGGGAATTTTCGATTCATTTGGAATCCCTGCACTCTTTTTAACTTTCGGTAACCTTTTCTGCAATTTACTGTCTTTTCCTTTCTTCGTGGTTATGGACCCTAAAGAGAAATAAAGCCTCAATCGTATATATGACACCATATTTGACACCATAGAAAACAACTAAAAACAATTGGTTAACTTTATGGACAAAAAACATATTGTTGATGAATGGGCATTTCTACATAATCCTGAAAAGATCGAGTCAAGATCTTTTTAGGCAGTAGGTGTTTAATTATGTTGAAAACCATTGAGTTTCAGGTTTTCCTATTTGAATGAGGCCCAGGAAGTCATGACCCTGGCTTTGAAAAACACTAGCTTAAGTACTTTTTAAATAGGAAATTTTTTCAGAAAACAATCCTCCCTTACACCCTGAGATGGAAGCGGAATAGTACCACTGTAATATTTTACATTTGAAAATAAAAAAGGATTTTTTTTCAATCTTCTTTTTATAAAGTGCTAAAATATTGGTTTACATAATTTCGGCTTTATAAAATTTGATTTTTATAAAATTTGTAAAATTATTGATTTTATAATATTTGTTAAGCATCCAATAATACTTTTTATTCGTTTGATTAGTTTTTGTCTCACCCAATTCTATGGTTCATATTGAACCATAATTGTCAGCAATAAGACCATACAGATTCTCCCGATACTTTGATCACAAATTAAGATAAGGTAGTTAAACTTTCTTAATTTTCTAGTTGTGCTATCGTGTTGACATTTGACCAACAAATTTAGACAAATTGATCTAGACTCGTTAGAAGTTTTGCAAATCCATCTTCCAGGAGATAAAGAGTTTACTGAATACGGTAGAGAGAGCGAGGTACATTAGCAGGGAGAGGACCTTGATAAATAAGAACATTTTCAAATTTTGTTTTTTAATTTTCTAGTTATGCTATTGTGTTGACATTTGACCAGCAAATTCAGAAGAATTGATCTAGGTGGGGAGGGTGTTAATAATAAAATGATAGTTGCACCATTTAAGACTAAAAAGTGTAAATTATCAGTGAAAATGGTTTGTTTCATGGCCTTTCAGCCAGAAAGGACAATAAGGGTTGGAGGGCAAGCCATCCTGTGCATTCGAACACACTTCCTGTTTACCTTCCACCGATTTCTCCTGGCACCCGTTTAGAGCTGGTTCGACTCTGCCTGAGCTTGTAAAATCATGCCTCCAAGTTCCTATGCAAGCCAAATAAACAGCAACACCAGGATCTGCTACATGAGGATCTGTCAAGTTTTCTATTTCAAGTTTTCAAGTTTTCTATTTCAAAGTTTCATCTATTTCATGCTCTTATCCAATGTTTTGCTCCAATTGATTGTTTCCATTTTATTTTGTCTCTTTTTTTCCATTTCTTTACTTTTTCTTCCTGGTTAAGTGAGTTAAAAATAAGTTATTATTACCATAATATGTAATAAAAGATTAAGAGATCTATGTTCTAATGCACAAAAATGAAAAAGTAGGCTATAAATGAGACAACATACGAAGAAAAACGTAAAAAAACGCCACAGTAGAAACAGTTAAAACTTAGTAGAGCTACTTCTAAGCCTCCCATTAAAACGAGTCGCGGTTGCAGAAGTGGTAAACGCGTCTCTGAGAGGAGGAATCCCCTAGTGGAACCGAGTAACTTATCCGCTCTAAGTGACACCCGCGCCAATGTAGGCAGACCGACTGAATCGAGTCTCACAGACTTACCCGTAATAGAACGCTTCGACAGTTTGCCCGTTAACGACTATGCCAATGAGCCGCCTCCCATCCTAAGACCTGTTACTTTCAACGCTCGTCGTGGCCTTCCTAACTTCCTCGTTTGCAACACGAGATCGCTGTGCAACAAAACAGAAGATTTTGAAGCTGTTATTCGCCACTGTTATTTTTCTACTTTTTTTGTGACACAAGTACTGAGTGTCAGTAAGGGTTTGACGTGCAACAAAAGAAAGAATGAAGAAAACAAAATGATAAATCGTATCCTTGCAGTTTCTAAACGACTAATTTCTAAACAACTCCTAGTTTTTAATTTAAACTAGTTTCTAATTTTTAATTTCTATAGTTTTTATGGCACTTGGTATTAACCAAGCGGTTAATTCGGAAAAAATAGAAAAAATGAAGTATTTTTAACTTATGAGTGGGTGATGGCATCTTAATGAAATTTGATGTTTGGAATGATATTGTGTCTCAGAGCTCTTATTTTAAATCCCGACCGGATCTGATGACATTGGGGGGGGGAGTTGGAGGGGGGAAACCTAAAATCTTGGAAAACACTTAGAGTGGAGGGATCGGGATGAAACTTGATGGGAAAAATAAGCACAAGTCCCAGATACTTGATTGACATAGTCGGAACAGATCCGCTCTCTTTTGAATAGTTGTGGGGGGGGGGGGGTAATTCTGAAAAATTAGAAAAAAATGAGTTATTTTTAACTTACGAACGGGTGATCGGATCTCAATGAAATTTGATGTTTAGAAGGACATCGTGTCTTAGAGCTCTTATTTTAAATCCCGACCAAATCTGGTGACATTGGGGGGGGAGTTGGGAGGGGGGAACCTAAAACTTGGAAAACACTTAGAGTGGAGGGATCGAGATGAAACTTGGTGGGAAAAATAAACACAAGTCCTAGATACATGATTGACATAAACGGAACGGATCTGCTCTCTTTGGGGTAGTTGGGGGAGGGGGGATTATTTCTGAAAAATTAGAAAAAATGAGGTATTTTTAACTCACGAACGGGTGATCGGATCTCAATGAAATTTGATATTTAGAAGGATATCGTGTCTCAGAGCTCTTATTTTAAACCCGACCGGATCTGGTGACATTGGGGGAAGTTTGGGGTGGGGGAACCTAAAATCATGGAAAACGCTAAGATTGGAGGGATCGGGATGAAACTTGGTGAGAAAAATAAGCAGAAGTCTTACATACGTGATTTACATAATTGGAACGAATCCACTCTATTGGGGGGGGGGTGTTAATTCTGAACTATAAGAAAAATGACGTATTTTTAACTTACGAAGGAGTGATCGGATCTTCATGAAACTTCATATTTAGAAGGACCTCGTAACTCAGATCTCTTATTTTAAATCTCAACCGGATCAAGCTTAATTGGGGGGGGGGGCAGTTGGGGGGACCGGAAATCTTAGAAAATACTTAAAGCGGTGAGATCAGGATGAAACTAGATGGGAAGAATAGAAACCTGTCTAAGATACGTGACTGACATAACCGGACCAGATCTACTCTCTTTGTTGGAATTGGGGGGGGGGGTAATTTTGAAAATTGAGGTATTTGTAACTTACGAAAGGGTGACCAGATCTTAATGAAATTTGATATTTAGAAGGATCTTGAGCTTTAAAGTTCTAATTTTAAATTCCGACCAGATCCTGTGACATTGGGGGGGAGTTGGAGGGGGAAACCGGAATTCTTGGAAAACGTAAAAATTGGGGTATTTTTATCTTATGAATAGATGATCAGATCTTAATGAAATTTGATTTTTAGAAGGAATTCATGTTTCAGAGGTCTTATTTCAAATCCGACCAGATCTTTTGACATTGGAGGAGTTGGAGGGGGAAATCTTGGAAAAACACTTGGAGTAGAGGAATCGGGATGAAGATTAGTGGATAGAATAAACAAATGTCCTTGATACGTGATTGACAGAATCGTACTGGATTCGCTCTCTTTGGGGGATTCGGGGGGAGGGGTTCAGTGATTTGGTGCTTCTGAACGTGCTAGGACGATGAAAATTAGTATGCGTGTCAGGGAGCTGCAAAATTTGACTTGATAAAGTCGTTTTCCCATATTTGATCATCTGGGGGGCTAAAGGGAGAGGACAAATTAGAAGAAAATTAGGTATTTATAACTTACGAGTGGGTGATCGGATCTTAATGAATTTTGATATTTAGAAGGACATCGTGACTCAGAGCTCTTATTTTAAATCCTGACCGGCATTAAGCCTCTTATTTTCCTTTTTAAATCAATCTATTGATTCATAGAATTTTGTTAGAGCTCATACCATATGATCTCTTGGCTCTTAGCTCTTCTCACCTCGTCACAAGTGCCATATGAGCTCTTAGCTCTTGTTTTTCTCTTATATAGTTATATTATAGTTTCCAGCTTCTAATTTCCACCATTTCTATAGTTCCGATTCTCTGATAATTTATATTATAGTTCCTTACTAATATAGTTAAAGCATCTATAAAATAGTATCAAATTTTTATTCCTAATTTCTAAAGTTTCCAATTGCTAAACAGAAACCTTTTTTACTACCCGTAAGACATGAGATCTAAATTCAGAAATGGCAATTCTTTCAGAGTAGTTGAAAGATGCAATAAAGGGGCCTCAGGGAATTACATCAGCCAGGCCGTCAATATTCAAACTAACTCGGGGCTAGAGAAAGATTTTGCTTTGTAAACCGTCTTAAATTTTGTTGTTGTTTTCCATTTCTTCAAAGAAATTCCCCCAAAAAGGCCATTTTTCTTTGAAAATATAATAAAGCCATTTGGAAATGTTGACAAAACAAAACAAACCTGTAAGAGGTGAGAAAAAAAAACACGCAAGAACATACAAAAAAAAACATAAAAAAATCAAAAAAGAAATCAACACAACAAAATAGTAGAGAGAAAAAAAAGAAGAAAAAACAGCAAAAGCTTAATTCATTTGATAAATTGCTGACTTCGTTTAAACTGAATGAGAATATCCCCTCCCCCTATTTCTCTCTTTCTACTTCTTACCTCTTTCTTTCTGTCTCTTTTTTTTCGCATCTCTACCCTTTTTTTTGCATCTCTACATGCCCCGCTTATCGATATATTTCCGATGTCCATCTGTTTGACGTGTGAAAAAACAAAGAATGAAGAAATCAAAATCATAAAATCAAACAAAAATAATTTTTAGCAACTGAATAAGTGAACATTTCGGGGGGAAAGACCTCAATTAAGCCGTCTTAATTGAGACTTAATTAACAAAAATCAAAAAGTACAAGCACAATAAAAGAAAACTAACCCTTGGAAGTAAACTTTATAGAAGCAAAAAAAAAAAAGGTTGGCACTGGACTTTACAGTCCCTGCCGGCAGTACTGATCGCCATTTCATGATCCTTCAGCCAAAAGGTGCAATGGAGGGGGGGGGCAGCCATCCTGTACTTTCCCACACCCTTCCTGTTTACCATCCCCATAATTCTCTAGGCGATTGTTTAAAGCTGAATCAACCCTGGCTGAGCTTATAAAGTCACGCCCCCGACTTCCATCCTAAACCAAATAACCAGCAACACCAGGACTCGAATCCCTGCCCTCATGGACAGATTTCAGGTCAAGGATTGGGCATGAATTCTTTCCTGGGCAACTAATGCAGCCTATTTGTTGATTCGAATTGTATTAAAACGACTAACTGATCTTTCTTATTTCAAGAAGTAATGTGTACTGAACCTATTTTTATTAAATTATCATAAATAAAGTTTTGGGAAATTTTCAAGGGTAAGCTTGGGAACAAAGCTTAGTTTTCAAACGCTAGTTTTTATGAATAAAGTGGTTTGATCCCACTCACATTATTAAATGGCAGCTTAAATTTCTTAGCTGCTGAAAAAAAAATCGAATCGATAAACAAAACTGGCATCTTAATAACGTCCATGATAATTTGATATGTAAGTTTTGTTTGTTGTTTTTTTCTCTTTTTTCTCGTTTTGTGTGCATTAATTTAGTTTATTTGTTTTTTGTTGCTGTCTTTTTCTGCCAATAAAGGCTTTCAGATGTGACACCAAAATATTCAGAATTTTTCATTATTTATAGTTTGCTCTTTTGTTTTTTGTCCACTGTCTTGTTTTAAAAAATAGTTTCTGTTTTATTTTGTCTCTTTTTTTGTAATTCTTTCCTCTACTTTTTCTTATTATTTATTGTGTGTTAAAATAAGTTAATAATACTGCTAAATGAAATAAAAGAGTAAGACATATGTGTTCTAACACACAAAAATAAAAAATGAAGCTCCAAATCACACAATGTAAGAAGAGAAACATAAAAACGAACTTACTGTTTTTGGGTATAAGTGAATCATCCGGAATTTGTGTATTCCTTTTTACTTTGAGCAGACTATTCTTCAGTTTACTATCTTTGTCTTTCTTTTCAGTTTTTGTTTCTAGCTTTGCTCGTTTTGCCTTGCTTTTTTCAAATTCGGCAAGGATCTTATTTTCACTTCCAGTAAAATTTGGATTTTCAGCTTTTCTTTTTGTAAGCATCATCTTAGATGAATAACCTGAAACTAAATATTCTCCATTAATGTGAAACCCTTACACTTATTCTGTTACATTAAATATCTGCAACTAGAGATTAGACCAAAATTCGGAATCTTAATACATGCCATTCATAATTAACAACACAAAACAATGTTGGGCAAAATACCAACTATGTCAAGTAATGCTTAGTATTGTAATTTCTTCCTCAGGGATCAATAATTTAATCCTCTGGGAAGAAATTCTTAATACATGTGACACATAATAAATAACACAAAATAAATGTTGGGCAAAATGCCAACTACACCAGTATTGCTAAGTATTTCAATTTCTTCTCCGGGGATTAATAATTTAATCCCCTTGGAGGGGATTCTTAATACATGCTAAACATAATAAATAGCACAAAAAAAATGTTGGGCACAATGCCAACTACACCAGTAATGCTAAGTATAATTTCTTCCCAGGGGATCAATAACCTGGTATGGAGGGACCAAAACCAAAGCTTTAAAAATTAGACTAAACCATATAAACAATTTGAAACAGAGCAAATATTTCACTTGTTTCAGTTGTTCAATGTTTTGGTAGCACATGCTGCAGAAATTTAGTTCTAAGGAGGAGTTTCTAAAACAATTTTTGCATATTTTGTCACAAAAACTTGCTTCCAGTGGACAGAACACTAGCAAATGTTGCAGTTATGCCATGTTATGGACCTTCACAGTTTACAGAGGCTTGAAATTCCAGCAGTTATTAGTTCTTCTAGAATTTTGAAGAGCAAGTCCAAGTGGGCTAAGTATTCATAATAAAAAAAGGACCTTTGAACTTTATGGTAATAAATTGCTTTAGTTAATTTCCAAATAACCAAGGACTGCTGAATGACCAACCACATAAGACAAGAGTCCTAGAGTCTATGTATGGATTGTGCATTATACATTAAATGTTGCAGTTTAGAGGCAAAACATTTGTTTTTTTGCCAATACTGCAAAGCCAACTTGAATTGGATGATGTTTATTTGCTCAATCCCTTCACATTTGATCTTGTCAAAGCATGTCTAATAATCATGGAATTTAAGTCAGAATAGACAAAGACTGATTAGATTTTACATTATTTGGTATATTTTTAACATAATTGAGAACAAAGTTAATGGCATTCATTTCAGAAGATACATAATACATATCATCAGATGTTTTTTTTCTGCATTTTAGTTTTTCCTCAGGGATAATGCCACAAATAATACAAATCACAGTTTTCTTCATAATCATATTCATCAACAAATATGGAAAAAAGTCCTTCATCTATATATATTATATATATAAAAATAAGTTGTTTGTCTGTCTGTCGACTGACGTCATTATAAGGATATGACGTCTGAATTATTTCATCATATACCAATTCAAAAACGAATGTATTCAAGCCAAAGTAGCTGAGTTGGTAAAGCGTTATGTTCCAGGTTCTAGGTCCAAGAGGTTCCAGGTTCGAGCCTTGGCTTTAGCATTAGAGATAAGAGATAATTAATTAATATAAGTAAGCAGATAATTAAGCACAGTTCATTAAGATAATTAATTAATAAAAGTAAGCAGATAATTAAGAGCAGTAGTCAGAATAGAGAACTTCATATCATTGATATTATACTTAAAGGTCATATCTTTCATTCTTACACTTCTGAGGTAATTGTCAAAAATCATTTATTAAGAATAGAAGATCAGTGGTGAAACATAGATTAAAAGGCTTGAAATGCGGATCAAAATATGCTACCCTGCTAGTCTCTCCTTTGAATGCTGCTCAGCAAACAGTTCTGGGGGATTTTTTTTTGAAAGATCAAAAATGTTGGATACAACCTTTAGGCACAACAGTGGTAATTAACATGTTTATCACTTAAGGAAGTTCAGAGAGCAAATGACCCTCTTATGACCAAAACCGATGTTTTAATACAAAAAATACCAATAATCACATCTTTTCTGTGACATGTGACAATATGCTACCCTGCTAGTTTCTCCTTTGAATGCTGCTCAGCAAATAGTTCTGGGGGAAATTTTCGGAAGATCAAAAATGTCGGATACAACCTTTAGGCACAACAGTGGTAATTAACATGTTTATCACTTAAGGAAGTTCAGAGAGCAAATAGGCTCCTAATCTAGTCATACACATAATGTGAGTTGTTACGTCCAACTCTGTTGAAAGACCTTTAAGTAAATAGACGTTTTTAAATTGTGAATATACCACTCAAATCTAATACGAACTCATTGTAGTTACTTCCTTAGGCTGAAAATGAGAATGATACCCTTTTTGGGGTATCCCTTTTTAAGGGTAATGATACCCTTGTCAATGATACCCTTTTTAGTTCAACTCTGCTTTCTATGGTCTTATTCTAATCCTAACCATGATTAAAATGCAGTTTAATTTGTCTTCATTTTGTTGTCAATAGCCTTCATCTATTGAGCATCTTTGTATCACATTTTCTAGCATGTTATATATTTCCTTTTTTCTTCTTAGGACTCTGTTTGTGTTTTGTTGTTTTGTAGCAGGCTATTAGTAAATTATTATTATTGTTCAGTGATATCAAGTTTTATAATAGACCTTAAATTACAATAAATTCTAAGTTTGTCCAAAGCAGAGGAATAACTGTCCTTTCAAAAACATGCTTTAATAAAAAGATAAATTGCAGTTTAGAATTAATCTTACCGATTTGAATATGTAGTGCTGTAGGCAACATTAAAAATTAAGCTAATTTAGGTCTCAAACTGATTTGTTAAAATAAAATACCGAAAAGAAAAGCTTTGTATATAGTTGTTTTTCTTTTTTGTTGAATTATTTTCACTGACAAGCATTATTCATTCCGATATTTTTCATTATTTTCACTGCATCTCAAGACGCAGAGAGAGGACGAATTTTTTTCTCAGTATGTGCTGTCTCGACTTGGAACAGACTTTTCAATGAGACTGTCACTGGCGAATTGATTAATTCTTTCAAAAAGCAGTCAATTTGGAGTCGAGTAACGCGGAATGGAAGTACCAGTGGGACGCCACACCCCATCACACCCAGTAATTGTGTCACTTCATCAGTTCAACAGCGAGATGTTCTACAGGAGGATGCAGGCCACCTTATCCTGCTGTAAATGCAATTTATTAAGCATAATCTGGATGATATTTACAATTTCTTGATCAGCTTTAAATGGGAACTTTGTCCCTTTTTATGAAAACAACCAAAAATAATTAAGAAATGACTTTTATTTGCATTACACACTTGCAGGGTAACACAATTCACATGGATTAACTCATTTTTTTCCCTGGAGTGATTGTATTCTGCCATTGGTTGTAGAACGTTGTCAGAGAGATTACTTGAAAGAAGATTGTCTTATCTAGTGCACTTTTCAAGTAAAAAAAGAGACCATGCAACAACAAAGCTGCAGCTTCTACCACCAACCATCAACTTTTACCCAAAGAACATAAAAATCCCAGAGAATAGAAACTGAAAGATGGCCAGTCGATTTTTCATGGTCTCACACAATAAGCAGGTTTTGAGCCATCCAGCTTTATAAACCACAACAAAGTGGGGTTTTCTGACATAAAACATCAATTTTCACCCAAAGAAGGTTAAAAAACCAGAGAATGCAAATTTTCAGAGATTCAATCTATTGTTCATGATCAGAAGGTTTTGAACCCTCCATCTTAAAAAGCAGCTCTAATGTATGACATGAATACAAGACTGGGCTCTGTGTTTATTTATAATTTTGTCAGACAATGATGGCATGAATGCTGTAGTGATTACTAAGGTTTTTAATGCGCTGTCACCATATGATGATTTTTTTTAAGTAGCAAAAGTGATAAGGTCACAGAAAAGTGGTGATTATTGGTGTTTTTTGTATTAAACACCGATTTTTGTATTAAAAGCAAAAACAGTGTGCTGATCAATCTTAGAGTGTGACATGAAGAGTGCAATGAGTCCAGTATATACTCATAAATTGCCACTTGGTAATGACATGAGTGCTCCATGACTATCTATGCTGTCAATCAACCATCATCAGATGATAGAGGACCTTTTTAGCAATAAAGAGATTGTGCCAAAGAAAAATGGCTATTCTGTTATTTTGTGCCATCTTTTTCTGGAAAGAGGGTAAAAATGCAGGAAGAATGCAAGTTCTAAGAAACCAATCGGTTTTTCCTGGTTTAAATCCCTTAGCTGGAGTTTTGGAGCCTCCAATCTTGATAAAGAATGAAGATCACTTTTTTGCATGGTTAGCATGCATTTATAATTCTTTTTTTCTTAGTGGATTAACAGGTTACAACAAGATCACAGAGAAAAGTTTAATATCTTTTTGAAAGCTAAGAAGCTTTCAAAAAAGCAAAGCAAGTTTCATTTAAGAAGCAAGTTTTTCTTATTAGGTTCATTGTAAAGTATAACATCACCTTCTGGAGTGGAAATGCTGGGAAACATAACAAGAATGACATTAAAAGATTTATGATCAAAAATTCCGAACCAGAGATTTACAATCCCTCTTATTGTATACTCCTTCTTCTACCCTCCTTAGAAGACAAAACTAGAAAAAGCACTTTAAAAAATATCTATTGAAATATATCATTTATTTATTTCTATTTACCATGATAATTAGTGAATTTCTTGTGCAAATTACTCCTTTGACTCTTTAGTTATGTGACAAAATTGACAAAAAATTAGGAAGTAAAAGTTATGTTTCAAGTCATATTTTAACAAAAATCAAACTGACTTCTTTAGCTTCATCGTCTATCTTAAACGAAGGTTTTTTTCATAAGGTTTTTTTATGAATGAAAAAATTTTATTTTCAGAAAATTAATCATGGTCAGTGAAAGACTATTGAGAGACTTGTAAATGAGTCTTTTATTTTATACTACTCAAGGAATTTTATAATTCTAGGAGAATCTATTTGTTTTAGATTGATTTTGTGTTTTCAGTAAAGAGCTAGTTTTTATAATAGGACAATATCAGTGACATTTAAACAAAGTCACTTTATTTAAGCTAATTTTGTTGATATATCGTCTGTAATGTGCAAAACAACAACTTAGGTTTGTTTTAAGTTTCAACCTCACTCTTTACTTCATTAACAACACCTTTGTTTACTTTAAAAAATCGAGGCAAAATGTCAATTCAGTTGACAATGTGGTACAGAAAAATAATGTAAGCCAACAGCATCAATTTTTTTTTTACATCAAAGGTCTATATTCATGAATTAAGTGGGGTGGGAGGAGGGGGGAGGGATGCAATTGCTATGGTAAAAAAATATCATATATAACACAGTTGTGCCGCCAAAGTAAATGGCAATGTGGCTTCCATGTGTCATATTCGACAGGCCAATTTGCATGGGAAGAATGTATAAGAAAGTAATTCAATGGGAAATTGAAATATCTCATTTCATTTTTAAGTGTCAATAGTGATTAGAGGGCAACCAAGCCCCTCATATACCTTTTTGTCTATACTCTCCTTTGCCTTTCAGCATAAGTTCAAAATCAACGTAAGTTCAATAATAGTGATTAGAGGGCAACCAAGCCCCTCATATGCTTTTTTGTCTATCCTCTCCTTTGCCTTTCAACATAAGTTCAAAATCAACATAAGTTTCAACATAAGTTCAAAATCTTGAGATATCTATTTCTTGCAATAGTCAAAAGGTCCAAACATATATCTCAGGGGACAACAGACAAGGGCATAAATTTTGCAAGTTGGTAATTCATTTTTATAATGAGAAAAGAGGACATGTTTGGTCCTGGGTATCCAACAAGGGTTAAGGTATTAAGTTGAAACTTTCAGGAATGTTGAATTAAATCAAAAGACACAATGTACATCCAGGTTGTTGAAAGGAAACATCTGAAGTACCTCAGGAACAGCTAGGGATATTAAGTTGAAACTTTAGGGGAATGTTTATGAGTATAATGAATTAAATCAAAAGAAGCCGAGTTTATTGTGGATGTCAAAATGTCACATCTTCAATACGTCAGGAATGGCTAAGGATATTAGGTAGAAACTTTCATTGGGTTTTACACTAAATTGGGAAGCACCAGGTCTATCAAGGTTGTCAAGACAGCACATCTGCAATATCGCAGAAGCTGCTAAGGGTATAAAGATGAAACTTTTAGAGAATATTGAATCTTAAAGATACTATGTGAATACAAATTCTCAAAACGGCATTACTAAAATATTTCAGAAGTTGTCTAAGGGTATTAAGTTGAAATTTGTAGGCAATGTTAAGGCTAAATCGAGACACTAAGTGCACTGAGGTTGTCAAAATTGTGTATCTACAATATGTCAGATGCAACTATAGTATAACATTAGAACTTTCTGGAAACATTGAACTAAATCAGAAGATACAAAAAGCATCAAAGTTATCAAATATTATATCTGCAATGTCTCTAAGAAAGCTAGGAATATTAAGTTGAAGCTTCAGTGCCTACATAACAGATACTACATAGGATATCTGCAATATTCTCAGAATGGAAAAGGGAAAATTCAAAGTTCTAGTGCCCTTTCAAGCACTGAAAGCAAATAAAGGGCAACCAGTCCACCATGAGTGTGCTTTTCAATACATAATTAAATTTTGATTGGTGGTACCTGATGTATTTAATTAAAATTTTGAGACAGGTCAAAAGGCTCTAAAATAGTCAAAACGTTCAACAAATGTGTCTTGAGGGATGAATAAACCTCCCAAATCCCTGGAACAATGTTTGAAAATCATGCCAGTTGTCAATTGCTTACCAGGGATATAATTACTTCTACCCCCCACCCCCAAAAACAAGTTTGCTCCCCACCCCCAGATGAAACTTAACATCTTCAAAAATCTTGTAAAGACTAAGGTTTATATAATTAAAGCATCCACAGATACAGATCAGTTTTCTTTAGTATACCTTTGCCTTTATGGCACTACATGGATCATTTTTCACTTGACTAGGCGAAATCAGTAGCAGTTTTGCCTCCCTCCCCAGGATTTTGATAAAATTATACTCCTGTTGTTTACACACATATTTGTAATGGAAAAGTGGGAAGATTTTATCCTTGGTGTTCAATTAGCTCAAAATTTACTCGGCCATGCTTTAAAAGATGGTATTCGACTTGAGTATGAATCAATTCGAGTATTTGTTTTTCACAATCTTCCACAATGCTGTAACAAGTGCTGTTCACCCAACCACCTACAGGTGGTTTGCAAAAGTTCTTTCCCAGAATGCTCTCGATGTGCTGGTCCTCATGAGGCAACACGTGATTCGCCGTGTCAAATGCAGCCCAAATGCGCTAACTGTGATGGATCCCATGTTTCTTATAGCCTACGGTGTCCTATTCTACGTGATATTGTTAACAGCAGAAAGAAAACCCCAAACCTTAAATGAAGGAATTGGACTATACAAGTACTGTACAAGATTTTACGTTTCTCACGAATTTATCACTGTGCAATAATGTTGTTTTTAACTATTACGATGACCAAAATAATCTGCCCACCAACACCTTAGCCAGCCCCAACAGCCCTTTAAACCAAATTGACTGTAAATATCTTGACACTTTTGATTTTGTGAAAAATGTGAAACCTAAGCTAATGGAAGAGACCAAACTTAATGTAATTTGCTTTAACATCAGAAGCATACAGGATAAGTGGGATAATTTTAAGATTTAATTTTAACAAATGGTTACTGCCCTTCCGACGTAATTGGAATAACGAAGACGTGGCTTTCAGAAATTGATGATACTAATGAATTTTCCCTCACTGGCTTTCAAGCTATTCATATTGAAAGAAAATTAACCAAGTCCTCTGGCGGCATTTCGCTTTACATCTGATCAAGTCTAAAATTCACCAGACTATTAGACTGTCAATTCTTGTTCTTGCAACCTATAAATAATAGATGCATTTATTCAATAATCGTCGACATAAGTGTAGACGAGAATTCATTTATGTTTTCGTTATTTTATAAACCACCCTCATTTCCGACACCTTTCTTTTGTAATCTGTTTGATGATTTTTCTAGTTTTATTAATTTACCACAAAAGAAGGCAATAGTTTTTGAAGACTTCAATTGTTATTTATTAGATGTTGGCAATAATAATGATTGTGATACCTTCTTTGAAACATTTACCTCAAGTGGTCTTCTTCCCACAATCCTTTTTCCTACTAGAGTTGATACTATGAGGTCTACCGTGACTTTAATTGACAACATTTTTGTGTCCACTTCCCTGGGAAACCACCTGTCCTCCAAAATAATATTTTCTGACCTGTCAGATCACTTTCCAATCTATCTTTCCTTTCTATCAGCTACTCAACCCTGTAGAACTAATACCCCTACGTCTAATAGAATATATAATACTGTGAACATGAACCAGTTCACGGATTGTTTGAAATCCTTTGACTGGTCCAAGATTTTGGATTATCAGGATGATAATTCAGCCACAAATAGTTATACACAGGGATTGAGTGATCTTATCGGTTCAACCTTTCCAGTTCGTAAATCAAACCGAAAAACTACCCATATACGCCCCTGGATGTCCAATAGCCTGATAATCTCTTCATACCAAAAAAATGACCTATATAAGTTAGCTTGCAAAACCAGTAGCGTTATTGAGCTGACTAATTATAAAAAATACAAAAACGTATATACCTAACTCATCCGGGAAGCAAAGAAAAATTATTATTATTCAAAAATCTCTCACTGCAAAGGGAACTTGCAAAAAATTTGGTCTACAATAAATGAAGTTCTGTCAAAAAAAGGGATTCAAAATCTGTACCTATTAAGCTTAGGGACATCAGTGGCAGATTAATTGACCCAATTTCAGTACTGGATGCTTTTAATCATTATTTCACTAATATTCCAAATGCTAACTCCTGTTCCTTCTCCCAGTCAGTACACCCTAGCAAGAATCCCAGATCCATGTTTTTCTCTCCAACTAATTGCAAAGAGGTGCTTCAAGTTATCAAATCTCTCTCTAATAGCAGTACACCTGATTTCTTTGGCATAACTAATAAGCTTCATAGGACCATATCTTCCTATGTTTGTGAACCCATTGTGCACATAGCAAACCTGTCTATGACCAATGGAGTCTTCCCAGAAATAATTAAATCAGCAATTGTTATCCTGATTCATAAAAAAGGCGATCCATCTGAGATAAGCATTTATTGTCCAATCTCACTTCTAGTTATATCTAAAGTGCCCAAGATAATTATATTCCAACATCTTTCTCCCTTTGTATTTGGGAACCGTTCATCAGATTTGTTGATTTCTCCTCATCAATATGGCTTCTGTGCCAAATTTTCAACTGCTCATGCACTAATAGACGCCACACAGTTTATACGTTCCCAACTTGACCTTAAAAATACTGTATTGGGCTTATTTCTGGATTCAAAGGCCTTTGACATGGTTGATCACACTGTTTTATTAAGTAAACTCAATAACCTAGGGATTTGTGGAGTTCCTTTCTCATGGATTGGCTCTTATCTCTCTGGTAGAGTACAGAGTGTGAGTCTGGGCAGGGTGATTTTGCATCCCCTACCTGTCCGGAGGGGCGTCCCACAGGGCTCTGTTCTTGGTCCAATACTTTTTCTCCTTTATATTAATGATTTGGTTACAGACCTGGGTCCATCAGTGCACCCAATACTTTTTGCTGATGATAGCAACTTTTTCATCACCAGTCCTAATTTACTATCCATCATCACCTCTACTCAAACCCTCCTGAATAGAGTACAGAGTGGTGTCTCGTTAACTGCATGACCATTAACAGCAAGAAAAGTCAGGTTGTATTATTTCGAACCCCTTACAAAAAAAATGAACCTCAGCCAGCACTTGGCCTAAAATATTCTACCAATCTCCTCCCACAGGTTGAAGTTGCCTAGTTTCTTGGTGTCCACATAGACTCATGCCTATCATTTGCAACACATGTGTCCTATATCAGAGCCATAATTTTGGTGACTGGTTAGTATGATTAATTGTGTGAACTATTTTCTTCCTCCCGATATCCTTGTTACCCTTTATTATTCTCTTATTTACCCATATATCTCATACTGCAGATCTGTTTGAGGCAATACTTATCCTTCAGTTACCAATAAATTAAAATCTGCTCAAAACCATGCTGTCAAAGCAGTTTTTTGGTTGCCACAACTATATCCCACCAAGGACTTGTACTCCAATTTTGGTATTATCCCTTTTGAACAAAACATCAAGAAATTAAATCTATCCCTTGCATACTCCACTTACCATAAAAATCTTCCTCCCCACTTATTATCTTATTTTAATAGCAATAATTCTGAAGGCCACTGTCTCCATTCATCCAACCGTTCCTTCATTGTCCCCAAGTGTATCTCTAGTTCTGCCCAGCAATCCCCAATTTATTAATCTATACTAATATGGAATTTAATACCCTTCAGTGTCGAGCTATCCACAAGTTTTTGGACACTATATAACAATGTACTAAAATTTTGATATTATATTTCTCTAAATGTTTATTCAATTTGCTTTAATTACCCGTTTTCTCTTTTCTTTTTTTCCCTCTTCTTCATTTTCAATTTTTTGTTGTTGTTTTGGTCCTTAACAAGTTTGCTTCTAGGATCTTTATTATTATTGGTTTTATGTGTTTTTTTTGTTTTTTTTTAATAATAATAAAAGATAAATAAATAATAATAAATGAAGTACAACAAAATTGTTTTCAGCTTCACAACATTACTCAATCTCCATTTATAAGGTTTTAAAGATATGCAAATACATTTCCCAAATTTTGAAAAATAATTGACATGGCTTAAAATTCTACTCAAATAACAGGAATTGCATTTTCAGAACTAAAGCAAGAAAAAGGAAACTGATAAAATTAAGGAAACGTGTTGTCTTGTCAAAACTTCAACAGCAATTTTGAACATTAGAATTGAAACTCAAAGGCATAAGTTTTCTCCCCCTTGCATGAAAATGCCCCACCACCCCTCCTTCAGAAAACACTTTTTTTAGATCAAAGATAATCAATATAGCTGTCAATTACTTTTTCTGTGTTTTGAAAAAATGAATCATTTCCAATGAAAATGTCCCTAATAATAGGCCTAATAATCATTCCTATTTCCACAATTGACTCCTCCTTTGTAAAAGCTGATGAGTGCATACACATCAAGAGCGTGTCCCAGGCCAACACAAACTTAGGTCTGATCAAAAGAACAGTTACCAGCAGATCCCCACTAGTTTTCCTGAAACTTTACAAGGCACTAGTCAGGCCCGTTTTGGATTTTGGCATGTGCGCTGCCTTCCCAACATACAAAGGAGATGTCAGGCTAATTGAGGGAGTCCAGAGGAGAGCAACCAAGGCCATCACAAACCTTGGAGACAAACCTTATCAAGATCGTTTACGGGCTCTCAACCTCCCTACCCTCGTGTACAGGCGCAACCGTAGTGACATAATGATGACCCGCAAATTGCTGAACTCATCATATGCAAAGATCCTGCCCATCCACCCAGGCCCCCCACAGTGCACCAGAGGACACTCAAAAAAGCTGTTCAAGCAGTCAGTCAGAACCAGGGCCAGAAAAAGTTTCTTCACCAACAGAGTTGTCAACCCCTGGAATGAACTGTGCAAAGCAACAGTCTCAGCCCCCACCCCCAAAGCATTCAAGAAGGCACTGGATAAAGAGTGGGCCACAAAAGACTGGAAGTATGAGTGGGACATTCCGTCCTGCTCATACCTGCTATGAGACATCACTGATTCAACTCAGGAGCATTCAACAGATCTACAGATCTTAATTTGCTCCGAAGTGCAAATTAAGGTAATTAATTAGGGTAATCACTGTATATAGTTCTTTGAAATATGAAACAAATCAGTTTATTTAAATGAAGCTATAGAAAAAAAATTGAAATTGCAGTCTCCTTATTCAGGCTTAGTCAAAATAAATGAAGATGAGAGATTTATTCCTAGCATCTCCCACTTCCATACCCTTTTCTATATATGCTACTGTAGCCTCATGGAGAGCTTTACAAATTGGACATTGAGATGTCCTTTTTTTGGATATGCCCTCCCCCCCCTAAACTATGACCCATTACTCTAATTTACAGGACCCTCTAGAGGGAGAAGGAGTGGAGTATCTTCCCAGGAAATACTTTTGCATGTAGACCCATCTCTGAAAGTTTCATTTTCCTAGCCTAACCCCTTTCCAAGATAGCCAAACATAGCTAAAGTAGAATTTTACCAAAGGCTATGGTAGTATAGGCTATGGTCCCATCTATTCTCTCAGTGCACTCTTGTTTCAACCTGTATGTCTGTAAATTAAATCAACTCTGACAAAACAAGAGCCAGAAAAACAAATGATGGGTGGCAGAATGTATTAGAATTATATAAATCTGGCTATATATTTGCAAATTAGGGGGATTGGGTGTAAAGTATAGTGGGGCTGAATTGAAAATGTTTCTGCATAGCCTGTATACAATTATTCTGCATAGCCTGTTATGAAGTAAAACTTGTTTTCTTAACATGTTTCCTTCTCTATAGGTATGTAACTGGGCATATACAAGGACCAATTATGGCCTGACAATTCTTGCTTCATTATACAGTTATCTCTGTACAAATGTGTGGGGTAAAAGCTGATTTTTGGGGTAGGCTACAGTCTACCTTAAATTGCATGTTGGAGCAATCTAAGGATTTCCCCCTTGTAGGCTCTGTGAAGAATTAAAGATGAGTTGAAGACTCATGGGCTGCCCAATTGTAATTCTACTCCACATCACTCCATTCAGCATCCACTCTTGAGTTGAAAGTTTCAAGACAAGTTGCAGAGACAGCATATTCTGACAGTCTAACCCCAAAAGCTTGTGACTCTTTTTGAAAGAACTGATTTCTCTGGTGGAGACTGCATGATGTATTAGACAGTTTCTTTGAGTGATATCTGGTAAAAGAGGTGATGGCAAACAAGAATAAATCAGGGACAATGTTTGTCAAGATAAGCTTCAAGGCAGTTATGACATCACTGCCTTTGCACCTATATGTTAGGCTTAGTAGTTTGAGGTGATGAAGATGCTCACAATAGGAGACTGTTTGGAATTTGCAAATAAATTTTGTTGCTTGCATTTGCACTACTTCTTGGATAACTTTGTCTTTTCTGTAAAAAGGGGATGTAAGGGTCATGCCAACTTCAAGTTTTGTTCAAACAAGGGCTTTATATAGGGTTGTCATGACTCCTGGAGACTGGCTGCAGATGGTTCTCTTTATTGTTCCTAGGGTCTGGTTAGCTGATGAGCAGCAATAGCAGCATGAGAATCAAATTTAGGCTTCTCATCAACCAAGACACCAAAACATCTATCCTTGGGAACAGCCTCAAATGATGAGTCATTGAGAGTGTACCCAAAACATAAGTTTTTTCTCCAAAACAAAGGACATGGCATTTAGATGTGTTGAAGCTCAATAACCAGGCATTTCCCCAATTATTAAGCTCATTTATATCATGTTGAAAAATATCTGCATCAAGCTGGTTTCTGACACCACCAATAAGTTTGGAATCATCTGCAAATAAAGTTAAATGGGCTAATTGTGTACTACAATAGGGGCATTATTAATAAAAATATTGAAGAGGGTAGGGCTGAGGATAGTACCTTGAAGCACACTAATCTTGACAGGCAATGAATTTGAACAAATCAGCATTCCATGAGATGTGAATATTCTGTCCTGTTGAGTCCTTTCAGCAAGGAATGCCTTAATCCAGCCAACTACTTGGCTGTTCCTGCAGCATGTAACTTGACAATCAGTCTCCTGTAGCAGACCTTATCAAAGGCTTTGGCTAGGTCAAAGAGGCCAAAATTGACAGGAATTCCCTTGTCTATTGGATCTGTAACAAGATTGTAGGACTGCAGTAAATTTGTGTTGACAGATCTACCACTTCGGAAACCATGTCGAGAATAGTGAAGGGTGCCATTCTTTTCAACATGTTTAATAATACCATCAAAAACAAGTCTATTCCTCCAATCACTTTGAGAACAAAGAAACATTGTTGGCTAGGGTAGCATGATTGCTTGAACTGAACCAAATATTTTGCAATGTAAGCTACAACAAAAACATTATTTATACACAATTAGCTATACTAAAAATAGCGCAATCAATGTTTACTTAGCAATAAATACCTTCTTGAAAATAGACTTTAAACCAAATTGAGCCACGCGGAGCAGCGCAATAATGTATTTGAATCTTACTGCCAATTAGCTGACATCTAATAAATTCAAAATAATAGGTAGCGATTCCGCGTGGAATCTTAACACTGAAGAAGAATCTTCTTGCCGTGTTGTCTTTAGGGCTCGGTTGCCAACTCAATACATTTCCGGTACAACTCGAAAAATTTAACACTATTCCAGTAAAAAATGGCCCCACTCCCCAACTGCAATACATGTGGAGCTTATGAAGACATAATTCACATCATCTTTAATTGTAAAAATATGAAAAAGAGAGGAATGTAGTAAGAATTTGTTGTGATATGGCATTTATTGCATTCTGTTTTTGGCACACCACACGTCTCCTCCTTGGGCTAGTCGACTAAGCACAAACCTTTAGGTAGATTTATTAAGACTACTGGTCTGGTTCATAAGTAATAATTGTTTTTCTATAAGTTTTTTAAGCCCTATAAGTTTTTCTTTCTTTTTTCTTACCAGTTGATTTTGAGTTATCCTATTTATTATTTAAGATTTATTTTGTTTGGTTAAATTTTTGTATTTGCTTTTTGAGACTGGTTTTAATGTGTAACATTGTATTATTTATTAGAATTGGGTTGTATATGTATTTCAATTGCTGTTTGACGATGCTTAGCTGCAGTATTTTGATTGACGTTTTTCGACGCAGGCAGTTGCTGCAGGCAAATAACCCCCCTCCATTAGCAAGTCAAGTGATACTGTTCTGGCTTAGTGAATACTGACTGAAATGAAACCCAAGCAAGCTAGTTACTATAGAAGGCACAAAACAACTGAGTGATACGAACGCATATTTACTATTGGTCGAACGCGTCAAATCCCAAACAACAACAACAACAACTCGATACATTTTATGTCAAAAGGACATATTCCCATATGCCTAGACAAAATGATATCAGAGAGCGAAAAAATGAAATATTTTAGAATTTGGGACACAAAAGAGCAAAAATGGAATTTATTTTGCAAATTTATGACATAAAACTAAACATTTCCCAACTGAATCTAAATATAAGAAAAGTCACTTTTCACCTAATTAATGCTTTTTCTTTGTATTTTCTTTTAGTATTCTGGCTTTGACAGAGATTTGTAAGTAAGGAACTTCCTCTAAATTTAGTGATTTACATTTTTATATGGTTTCGTGCTTTCACACTAAGTCACTTTGTATGAATGTCATTTTCATCATTTTATGTGTTAACTGGCCGCTTTAAAAGACGTTTACAGAGCTTTTTTGGGTTAATAATACAACTGATGAAAATAATAACCACTAGTTTTCGAGATTTTCACTTAAAGTCAGATGTCATAAAAACGGGATGGTGGTGATGGGCCCTGCCAGGCTTAAAAGTGCTACTGCCATTACAGACTAGGTGTTATCAAGTTCCCTTCTTTCATATTTGTTGTTCAAAGTACATTATTTGGGCTTTTTTTTTCCAGTCGTTGAAAGTGACTTGATAATAAGAATCCTATACTCAGAGCTTTTTCTATACCCTTTCTTTAGAATAAATCTTAATCTAACTAAAATTTAGAAACAACAGCAATGATTAAGTTTATGAAATTTAAGTACTGGGTTTCTTCACATTATTGCACTACATCTATTGTTTTTGTTATTCAACTACTATTCAAACCTTTGTAAATATTTTTCGATACTTTATTTGTGACTTTGTTATAGTGGTCCCAGCACCTAAACAACAAGCGCAAACGTATATTTTGTATGTCGGAAATCAAGATTTTCCCAACCATCTGATTTCTCATTATCAAGAATTGTGTGATTTCCCTGTTTTCATCAAGCGTCTTTAATGTAACCTCAGGGTAATTAGCTAATCATCAATCCAACCTGATTACCCTGGGCATAAATCTATATCAGAATTTTACGATACGTGCAGCTTGTATAATTTACCATTAAAAAAGATGTCTGCTAGAGTAAAATAACACACATAGGTTAGTCAGTCTCTAAAATACCAAATTCTTATGCTGGCTATTAAAATAGACTTGAATCAGATTCAAAAGCTATTTTATATGTTGTGTGCTAAAAATAGTTATGGATTGAGTGCATAAATATTCCCACCCCAAGTATGTACTATCACAATCTCCAATCCATAAGGACTAGTTAATTCAGGGTACGTGTTAACTATCCAAAGAAAAAGTGTCACCAAAAAATGTAAAATCTAAGGGGTCAAAGAACATGATGGAGCTGCAATACTAAAGGAAACATAAAATTTAAATAACTTTTTGATCCTCATCTCGGAGACGAGTTCCATAGTTTGCTCAGATTGTAGAAGCATAGAGAGAGAGGAAAAAACTTATTGTGGCTGCATATGGTGCCCCCCCAGCCAGGGGCAAATAATGACAGAACTTAAGTTGAAAGTCTTGCAAAAAACTACAATATTACAAGTTCAAATATGAGCAACATCAAACGCTTAATTGGGCAGGCATTGCCAGCTAAAATAGCCAAAGCAAGCTTCTAAAAATCAACCCTTAGACTCCCACCCATTCTGTTTGGCTTCACCAGGAAATCCAGCTCGGAGCAAGCTGCATGCAGGAGAGACCGGGAGAAAGAAAGTCTGGTTTATGGAACTCAGACACCATACTGAGCTAGGAGAGTTAAACATTGCTGTATACCATGGAAATATTGTTTCAAAAACTCAAAGCAGCTAAGTGGGAGCTGCTTGCGCCATTCTAGGGACTGTTAGATGCCACAGCTACCAGCCCTGTGCCTTAGTGTCGATAATCATCTACAAGTTTTAATTTTACTTATTACAGCCTATAAATCCCCCAGCTCATTATCTTACAAGTCTTTTGAAATGAAAGTCACACCCCACCAGATGAAAGTGGATCCTTCAGCACTTCCCTTCCCTATCTATTGTAAAGGAGCCAATACTCAGCCTGAACCTCTGTCATAAGATACTTCTCGAATATAGAAAAATATAAAGTAAGTCAAGTTTTCTCTGCTCTAATAACAAACATTCATCAGCTTCCCAACAAAATAAACTAGCTGAAATGCTTTATTAATACAACTGATTTTCATATTATACTCCTAAATGAAGCGTGTCCAAAAAAATGCAAAAAACCATCCATTAGATTTACATCTTAGCTTGCATGGCTACCATACTATATCCAACTTATCATCTAACTGTCTCTGACGTGGAAATCTTGCGCTTGTCAAATCCTCTTGTGCTCTACCTCTATCGACGATTTCGCCGAATAACCTCATACTGAAATTATTTTCTGTGAAATAGCTGCTTCCAAGAACGGAACCACCCTTCTGTTAGTATCAGCTGTGTGCATAGATGTCCAACAGCAGAATAACCAAAGTAAACAAATTGATAACTAACAGAGCTCAATTGTAAGATTGTGGAGAACCACCAAGACACTCTACAAATTAACGGCGACTTCAACCTGCCTAAAATCACCTTCAAAGACTGGTTTTTATGTGTCACAACAGTTCCTATTAGGCTAATGATTTACATGATTTATGATGCCCTGCTCTTCAGAATCGTTGACCGACCAGTGGGCCTTAGGGACGGAGAGCAGCCGAGTCTCCTTATATTTGTGTGTAGAGAGCAGAAGCTCTCCTCTCTATCTCATACTTGATCCCAATCGGAAAGAGTAACCATATCACTATAGACATCAAAATAAATTTCTTAGAAGTAGCAAGCGATTACATCAAGAAAACTTAATAACTAGAAACATTAAAATGGATCTTGACAGGCCCACATGGAACAACGTCTTTTCTGGTACTCTGGATCAGTATTGGAACAGCATTGGAACCTTTGGCAAGTTAGTCTCCAGACAAAGAGCACTGATAATAGTAAAATTCAAAATTAAAAGACAAATCAACTGTACAAGCGGATAATGGAAGAAATGTAAAAAAAATAACTCCCTCGATGATAGTGAGAAATAAACCAAATCCCAAACAAAACTTTAGACTTTGACATGGAATCAGTAAGCAAGCTATGAATCTAAAGTTCCTGATAAAGCCAAAGACATTTATGGTATGTTTCTTGCCATAACTAGAATAGAAGATCTATCAAAAAATTGATTACTGGGCAAGGCAGAGGAACTACCAACATAAGCAAACCAGTAGATCTACTGATCTTGCAGTTTGTTTCAGTTTTGACCGCTCAACCTAATGGTGCTTACCTTGCCCAATAAAATACAATATAAAAGTTACAATTTAGATTACAATGTTATCGCCTGCAGGTGTCCTAAAACGCTCATTGAAGCTGTATCCCAATAATTCGCCAGGAGCCGATAAATACAACCCACTGAAAGAAACCGCTACTGAAAGAAACCGAAACAAACTGCTAAAAGTAACCGCTGACGTGAAAGTAAAACCCATCATAAGAATCTTCCGTATGTCAGATGCCTCTAGAGAGCTACTAAAAGACTGGAAAGTAGCAACATGACGCCATATTCAAGAAAACTGAAGCCACCAAGTATGAAAATAACTGGCCTATTGACTTAACATGCTGTTATTAAGATGCTTAAAAGTATAGTCAATGAGTCAGCTCTCAAACATTTAACCACCATAAGATTTGTCACTCATGAAGCTTGCATTCCAGTCAAGAAAACCAATTAAAACACATCTATTGGAATCATATGAAATAGTCGCTGATCTGATTCACAAAGGACACCTAGTTAACTTGCGGCTGCTGAACGTACCCAATGCTTTTGACAAAGTACCCCACAATTGATTATATTCCAAATTATCTAATGTTGATATCATGTCAGTCGTAAAGTCAGCCATCAAATCTTGAAAAATTTATATAGATAAAATTGAATTATCAAAAATCTGGCCTTATGAACCTAGCTTTTTTGTTTTTTAGGTTGAAAAGGTGACTAAAGCTTTATACAAGCTAATTGTATAATGTTTGAATTGTCCAGTATCGATCTCTGTCAATTATTGTTATTACTGACCTGCGACACACTGTTTATCTTAGGCCGTCTTATATCCTCTTGGGTAGTGTGGTTGACAGCTGAGCGGTGAAGCATATTTGGAGACTATGGGTTCGCTTCTGTGGTAGAGAATCAGAATCTAAATCCTGGGGCTGACTATTAGATAACAAAAGGATTTAGCATTTCTCTATAGGTACTTATTCTACTTACAAACTTACACCTTCAATATAACACTCCAGCAGGTAAGTTTTCTATCCAAGGACAGTACAATTAAAACAGCCAATGCGATAGCCTCCAAACTAAGCGAAGCTCTGACTTGTATGCCAAGCAAAGCTCTGCCAAGAAATTTTGCGTTGTTTTTTCTAAGACTAGTGTGCCCGTCTCTAGCTTTGTTCGTTGGGACTCTGAAAGTAGCTGGTTGTCCTTTCGCTTAGTTTAATTCCTCAGAATAGAAACACTTGCTGCGTATTCTCTAAGACTTGATAAGGAGATAAAAGAACGATTTGAAACCTAGTGTTATCAGCTCAATACTAATAATAATGCGTTTGTATCGACTTAGATCATTAGAATGTTATAATTGCTTTGGACCTATCTGTGAATGGTTTTCATTTTCTGTGGAAGCAGTTCAGAAGCTGAAGATTACCGTATATTCGAATTAAAAAAAAACCTTGATTGCCCCCTACCTGTCCATACTTCTAGAATTATTCCCTAAAATTTAGGACTAATGGCCCAAAGAGTTTAAGTAATGAATCACAAATGAAGTAACCAGTAGTAGCTGAAGTAGTGAATCAAAACCTCAAGGAACAACCACTCCAGAAACAATATTTAGGGGAGAGCCAGTGATGGTTCTAGGCCTAGGCTACAGAGGGTAGCTGCCCTCCCCCGTACAGTTTTTCTGACATTAAGTTCTGTTTATTTTATATTTTTATGGGTGTAACTCCATCCCCCCGATTATGAGACCTAAAACTGTTACTGGGATGTGCCTAGGGGAACGCCATCTTTGATGTTGAAGAGTTATGAAAATATCTAGAAAATGGAAGTACACTTAAGATTTAACAATAAATTTACTTTTAATCTTCCTTTCTTGAAATATAGATACATTATGGTTTTTTTTATAGAGTTTCTTGTATATGTTAAGCTATGTTTCTATACTTAATTAAATAATTAGAACCCAAGACAACTTTTCTGAAGAATATGTTTATTTAGGCATATGGTTAGTTCAATAATTCAAGTTAGTAATAAATCTTCTTTGCCCTTTTTATTTATTTTTTGTTTTGTTTTTTATTTACGTTTTTTATTACTTTTGCAACTCAAATTATGTCTGTTGACAAGTTCCACCAATCATTACCCCCCTCATTCTACTGCCCCAAAATCATGCTTCAAGTATTCAAACCTCTTCCTCCTCCAAAACTAGATTTTTAACTATAAGTAAGGGCCTCAAAAGTGATTCAGGCATCATACCTTTCTCAAGTTCTGAATGGCAGTGGGGCAATGGAGATCTTGCGGCAATGGAGTGGTAGCGTATGTTATCGGTGATGCTTTTAATTTCTCAACTGTGTGGCAATGGATGTCTAATTTAAGGGGCGTACCTAATGTTTGGATATGATGACAATAATTTTCTACAGCCGGTTGTGTGTGAGGAGTATATTGGTAAAAATTTATATTTCAGAGAGACCGCTCTCATCCTATTCGCATTTCTAATAACAACAATAAAAGGCTGGTACCGTTCTTTTTTGTTTCATGCTTTTTTTTTATTTACAATTTTTTCTCTTTGCATTTCCTTTTTTGTGTTATCTCGTTTTCCTATAATCTTTATTACAAAGTGAACGCCTCTAGCTGAGACAGAGTGAAAACTGTAATTAAACTTTCGCAATTTTTTGTAGAAGAAAAAAATTAAAAAGAAAAAACTTAAAAAAGGAAGACAAAAATGTATCAGAACAATCGTCAAAATTATGCTAAAAACGCATAGCACCAAAAAATATAAGATGACTTAGCTTTCTTTTGAAAGAAAGTTAGCTTTAGGAACCAACACATTTTTATTGTTTAAGTTTTTACGGATGAAAGTGTTGTCAAATTCTTTGAGTTTGCTTTTCTGATTTTCCAAGTGTAAAACTACCTTAAATCCCCATTAATAAATAAATGAAACCCAAAACGAACAGAAAATACAATAGATAGCCGACTGAAACTCAAAACGGTTCAAAATTAAAAGGAGTAGGGCTGACAGCCACCATTTCTTCTCAAAACCAGAATATAATTTGCCCTTCACTAAAAAAAAACCATGTATTTTCATTTAATATTCGTATTCTGGTATTTATTCCTTATAGACTTAAGACTTCTTTATTTATTAAGGTGAAAAGGTTTAAAATTAATTCTGTTTTCAGTAAAGGGCCAATTATGCTCTGGTCTTGAGAAGAAGTGATGGGTGTCACCCCTACTCATGTTCATTTTTGTTTTAAGTTGCGATGTTGTTATTTTCAGTGAAAAAAATTCAGCTAATTTCAGATCGTTCTTAACCAGTACTAGGAAATCCAGATCTCTCTATGAAAAATTTATGTACTTGTGAATTATATGCCATTCACTAAAATTTAAGCTGTGTAAAACTTGAGATCAAATTGATTTCTTTGTTACTTTAAAAAAAACTTGACCTACATATTTGCTGGAGAAGGGGGGGGGGGTATATCGTCCCCCCTGTCCCTTATTTGCAAATATAAAATCATATATACATAATTTTATTGTTATATTCCCATTTATTCTGTCATTTGTCTTTGTCTTGTCATACGCTAAGCTGAAAGAAACTAATGAAGAAACCGGTTTGTTCTCGAGTTTTACGAAGTGTAAATTTGATAGAGTGACGTATAATACACATATACCAAAATCTTTTCCTCCTAAGGAAAATAAAAAAACTAAACTGAAATAAAATTCTCAAATTTGGAAAACTGTATTCCATTAGGGGGGGGGGGGTATATTCTGAAAGGAGGTAATATTTTGCTTGGACAGAGTTTCATTGGGGGTAGTTTCTAGAAGAAGAGGTAAAACCAAGCCACCAAGGATTAGGTAACCCTTGCTCATAATACCTCATGTTTTCCGTATAATTTTTAAGTTCTTAAAATTCCCCCCTTTCAAATATTTGCTAACTCTTTGACAAATTTCAGCAAGTGTGCTTTGTCATAGCTATGAAGTTTTTATGCACATCAAAGTAATTCTAAAGTATGATTAAGAACCACGTGAAAAATTAAATCGGCATAAAAGATGCCGAGCCAAGAATCGCAAATAAAACGTCGGACTGATGATTTCAGTTAACTTTTAAAGTGAAATGAACGCGGCTTTGGTGTTCTGTTTCATTTGTATCAATTAACAGCAGCAACATTTAATTTTGAAGAAATCATGGTGGGTAGTGGGTGGGTGGGCAGAATTTATCTTTTTAAATCGCAGCAAACGTATTTGTAAGTTGAACGTTTGTATCTTCTTGTATTTTAGAGTTTAGTATTTCTTGTAAGGGAAAGATGGGAAAATCTTTAGGTGGCTAATTTAACTAGTTCTAAATAGACAACAGTGGTGTCAGTATAGCTAACTATTCTTTAGAAATTGATATTTAAACTTAGCTCTCCTGCTCAAAATGAAGGTAAAATTATAGTTTATTGATTTTAGGACATCTTGGAAATGGGTTAAGTTAGGGAAATGAAACTCAGGAATGGGACTACAGTATAAATTATATCCTGGGAACATATTTTGAAGCACCTACTTTCACTTCCTTCTCCCTTTAGAGGGTCCTGACCTTTAAAAATATGTGTGTTATAAAGTGAAACTGCGAAATAGATCTTCTATTTGAATGAAGTACTACAAACTTGTTTTCAGCTTCACAAATTTGCTCAATCCTTTTTTAAAAGGTTTTAAAGATATGCAAATACATTTCCTAAATTAAAAAAAAAAACATTGATTTGACTCAGAATTCTACTCAAATAACAGGAATTGCATTTTGAAAACTAAAGGTAGAGAAAAACCAACTGGCCACTGATAATTAAGGTATAATGTTATTTTGTCAAAATTTCAATAGGTATAGACCTGTCATGTTGGCAAATTTCAGGGCCCTCTAGAGGGAGAAGGAGTAGAGGTGGGTACTTCAAAATACCTTCCTGGGATGTACTTTAGCCTGTAGACCTGTCCCTGAAAGTTTTATTTTCCTCACCTAACCCCATTTCAAGATAGCCAAAAGTCAATAAACTAGAATTTTACCAAAATAAACATTACACTATATTGAAAACATTTTTGATTAAATTCTAGTTTAGTGACTTCTTGCTATCTTGGAAAGGGGTCAGGCTAGGAAAATTCAAGGGAACTATCAGAGATGGGTCTACAGGCAAAAGTATGTCCCAGGAAGTTATTTTGAAGTATATACCTCTGCTCTATCTCCCTCTTGAGGGCCCTGAAAGTCATCTAGCCTACATGATAGGTCTATACCTATTGAAATTTTGACAAAACAACATTTTACCTGAATTTTGAGTTACCAGTTGCTTTATCTCTGCTTGTAGTTCTCAAAATGCAATTCCTGTTATTTGAGTAGAATTCTGAGCCATATAAAAGTTTTTTGGTAAAATTCTAGTTTAGGTGCTATTTGCTATCCTGGAAAGGGGTTGGGTTAGGAAAATGAAAATTTCAGGTTTCAATTCATGGCCAAGAACATACTGGAGAAAGGTATTGTTGTTTCCATGTTAATCTTCCTCTTATACAAAAGTCTTACAAATTTGTGGTAAAATTCTAGTTAATTGACTTCTTGCTATCTCAGAAAGGGGTTAGGTTAAGAAAATGAAACTTTCAGGGATGCGTCTACAGGCTAAAATATGTTCTGGGAAGGTATTTTAAAGTACCCACCTCCAGTCCTTCTCCCTCTAGAGGGCCCTGAAATTTGCCTACATGACAGGTCTATTACCTATTGAAATTTTGACAAAACGAAATTTTACCTTAATTTTAAGTTACTAGTTGTTTTTTCTCTGCTTTTAGTTTATAAATGCAATTCCTGTTATTTGAGTAGAATTTTGATCCATATCACTATTTTTTTTCATAATTTAGGAAATGTATTTGCATAACTTTAAAACCTTATAAAATGGGAGTGAGCAAAGTTATGAAGCTGAAAACAATTCTGTTGTACTTCAATTAAGCAGAAGATTTATTTTGCAAGGTTTCACTTTTATTGGTTTATACTTTTATCACTTTTATAAGGTTTCACGTGTCATCATTGGAGTTCTTGTTACATGACCTAAATGGCTATATAAAAAATTTGAATGGACAATTTGGGGAAAAGACAGTTGGTGGGGGAGGAGGACTAGTTGCCATTGGATCACTTTTTACTCTTAAAAAGGGAACTAGAACTTCAATTTCTAATCATTTGATTTCCCCTCAAAGTTCCTACAACTACCCTTTCCATACAAACTTTTAATGCTCATGGGGCATAAGTTACAGTCTTTGCCTTGGGCTCTGTGAGGGTTTGTGTTGACCTTGAAGTTTTGTTATGTGGTCATTGGGCTTTTTGAAACCTACTGTCCATCTCAAAATTTTGATTGGATGCATTTGGCGAAAAGAGGGAGTATAAGGGGCTCAAAGCTCTCTGATCACTTTTGACTCCTAAAAAGATAACTAAAACCTCCAGTTATCAATCAAATGGGTTGTCTCTAAGGTTTATGTGACCATCTCTTAAAATAAAACATCATATTCCCCCGACGTGTAACTTAAAATACTTGCCCCCAGGATCTTGGTGTTTGGATTACCCCAGAGTTTTTTTTTGCCTGTTTTTTGAACTGTCTAACAAAATCGCTATCTCAAAATTTTTATTTGATGGGTTTGTGGGTTAAGGTTGTGGGGTTGGGGCTTCTTATCCTCCTATCTCTTTTGACTCTTAAAAAGGCAAATAGAACTTTAGACTTTCAGTCAAATTATCTCCCTCTGATGTTGATAGAAGCAGCAATCCATAAGAACATATATGCCCTAGGGTATAACTTACAACGCTTGTGGAGATTTTCTTAGTTTATCTATGAACTATTTTGAACAAAAAAGTTATCTTAAATTTTTTTTGATGAATTTGGGTGGAAAGGTTTTGGTGGGGAGGGGTAATTTTCCTTAAATTAGTTTTGACTCTAAAAGGGAACTAGAACTTGAGGTTTCCAATCAAATGAGCCCCTCTGAAGTTTACACCACCACACCTTCCATAGGAAGTGCTTCTGGGAAAGAAGAACAAATCATTGGAGGCTTTGGAAAATATGTTTTTTGCTTCCAATATTCTATAAGGATATTCCATGATATTGACGTTTTTTTTTACAAAATGTGTAAACTTTGGAAGAGCCAATCTTAAGACAAGTTTTTCATAAAAGCCATCGAGAAACCAAGATTCTCTATTAGAGCTCTCCCTTCCTCTGTTTCTGTTAGCGATTTATTATCTTTTATTTAATACTTATTTCTTAAAGTGTTTGATTTTCATTCGCATTTTCTCGTCATTTGCGAAATAAAACAGGCCAAAAATGAGATAGTATATAATTTAACGCCAAAAATTCCGATGTTCTATTTTTAGTTGTTCTTTTTTAGGAGAGATCCAGTACAAGTCATTCCAGTACAATCATTAGATAGAAGCAATGATGTTGCGTCAGAACAAATTCCTGACGAAGACGAAGATGAAAGAGAGTAAGTAGGCTTTTTGTGGTTTCTACTGTGAAAAGGAACCTGAACTTCCTAAAAAAAACAAAAAACATTTTAATCTTTGGAAAGCCATAATGCTAAATGAAAGACACCAAAGTCCGAAAAAACGTATGATAAACCCAGCCAAAATCACGGCAGCACTTTTGGACCCGTGGGAAAGTGCCGCTTTTTTGCTTCTGTAAATTTATCTATTTGTCACTCAAAGAAGATATATTGGCTGTGGGGCCGGGTAACTGCCGCATATATTTAACACTTATAGATTTTAGTCCATCTTCAGTTTGAAAGTGGTGAATGCCTGCTTGCCTGCTAGAACGGAGCTTTCCACTGGAAAACTTGCAACAGGATAATGTTTTTGTCTGAACTAATTAAGTAAAATCTATTGTTGGTCAACTGCTCCCCCATAAATAAGATGTAAATAGAAACAAAGACCACACTGCCTTTCCACCACAAACACCTGAAACAAGATAAACAAATGGGAATTTCTCAAGACAATGGGAAACAAATTAGAATGATTATTTCAGCCCCATGTCCAAGGGCCATCCTCAGCAATACAGAAATATATAAGAAGAAAAAACTTAAACAGGATTAGCATGTGAATCTCCCTATTGTTCTTCTTGTTTTAGGTCTTTGTGATGGAAAGGCAGTCTGGTCTTCATTGCTATATATGTCTTGCTTTTGTAGAGCAGTTAACCTATTACAAATTTTACTTTATTAGTTTAGGGAAAACACACTAATCCTATTGTAAATTTTTTCTTAGTTAAGCAGGTTATTCATAGTTGCAGTGGAATGATGTTGTAAAGAAAGATTTAAGGGAAATAGGGACTTCTTGGGAGGGTGTAAAGCAGAAGGATTTGAATAGATACAGATGAAGGAGGATTATGTGTACCCTTGGTTGCCTCACAGGGCTTGGTGCTGCAGTGAGTTATTAGTAGTAGTATTGAATTTTACTACAATTGCTAGTTACAATTTTGTGCCAACATTGATACTTGTTTCCAATCAGTGAGACCATTAGGTAGTTTTCTTAATTCTGGGAAGGATTTAACCCAAGGAGATTTAGTTAGTGAGGTGTATAAAATTCCTTGTTGCTGTGAAAAGTTTTATATTGGTAGAACTCACCAACAATTTACTGAAAGATTTATTGAGCATCACAACTCAATAGAAAAAACCCTAAGAAAGCCTCCCAAAACTTTTGTTTCAGCTCTAGCTGAACATACATTCTTCTATCCCAAACATTTTATACAATTTGATGAGGCTACAGCTATTTCTAATGTTAGAGGTTTTTCTCAGTGGGCGAGGGAGGCTATAGAAATTAAAAAATATATATTTGCTAATATTTCAATAAATAGAGACAGGGAATTTAAATATTGACCCACTTTATGATATTCTTTTGAAAAATGAACCAATAGTTGATGGGAGAATTAAAATTTTACACAATCACCAGGGGACAAGATTACCCACTAGACCAAAAAGAGTTGCTTCAATGTTAGCTTACAAGAGGATTATTTCGCAACAGAATAATTAACTAAGTTTCAATTTTCATAATTTTTCATCAGTTGCTCTTTGATTCTCATTGAAGTAACTCAAATAGCTGCTTTTCCCTACGTGGATAAGTAGCAACAATTGTATTTATTATTATTGGTGGTGGTTTTTATTTTGTTTTTAGATTAGTTTTCTTTTAATTTTCTATCTTGTGCTGAAGACGCCTTGTTTGGATACAGGCGAAATATCCGCGTTGTTTTAGTCTTTCAATTCTACTGGCCGTCGTCTTGTTTGAAGTTTTCTTTTTGTTGAGTTTTATCTCTCTTGGTTTTTTATTGTCATGTCTGGCCAGTTCGGCTTAAGAACTTTCATAAGTAGTTACACAACCTAGGAAAAGAAGCTGTTTTTTATTTAGTTGCAGACAAATTTACCTTTGTTTTTTGAACACTATGTTGTGTCATGATATGACCTTTAAAACTATCATTTCTTAGATATGGTTCTCGATTGCAACAAGTTTCAAGATTTTCATGATAAAATTTCTCAACCTTCAATTGCTTTCCAGATTTAAAAGCAGTTTATATATACAATAGAAAAATCCCTTTTGATTTGTTAATATTGAACAGAAAAGGTTAGTCTAAATAGTATGCAAAAGAAGGGTCTAACTAAATTAACAGCTGGAATAATGTTTATTCCAATCTTATAGCTAATAAGGTCTCTTGGTTTCCGGATTGAGTATAATGCCAGTGATAGTAAAAACACAGATGAGCTAATTGAAAGCCTTGTCTTTTGTTTTGCAATTCAAGCACATTTCACCATTTGCATGTTTCAAGGTCCATTCATGCTTCTACTTTCGGATGTGTCTACACAAGTATCTGGAAGGTGGTGAGTGTATGGGAGAAGGGGGCCTTTTTGCACCTGTTCCTTCCCGCTAAAACTGTTATCAAGAAATCTTTCCTCTTATCTAGTAAAAGGTTCTTAAAAATAGACACTTATAATAAAAAAGCTATATTGACAAATTGCTTTAATACCACAGTTAACTTGAGATGTTACAGCTTGGATATGATTTTTGAGTTATTAGAATTTGTTTTATACAATACTTATATAAGATTTGGTGGTGATTTGTACAAGCAAATTGTGGGAATTCCCATGGGGGGGAACGCCAGCCCATTTATAGGTGACTTGTTTTTAAGTCAACTAGAATATAAATATATGATGGATAAGAATAATCCAAATAGTTTAAAACATGTTTTGTCAAATAATAAAAGATGTTTAGATGATATTTTGGTCTTAAATTGTAAGGATTTCATTGATATTTCTAAAAATATATATCCATCAGAGCTTACTCTTGAACCTAGTCATGGCGCTGGTCGTGAAGATCATTTCTTAGATTTAAATGTTAATATTTGTGATAATAATAAATTAAGTTTTAAAATGTATAATAAAACGGATGATTTTGATTTTGAAGTGATTAGTTTCCCATTCCCTGAAAGTAATATACACTCAAATATCACATATTCTGCGTTTTTCTCACAGTTACTTCGTTATGCAAGGATTTGTAGTAATTATATTGATTTTAAAAATAGATGTAAAATCTTAAGCCAAAAATTGAAATCAAGAGGTTTTTCTGCAAATAAATTAACTTGGCAATTTAAAAAATTTAGTTTTCATTATAACGAACTTTTAAATAAATATCAAAAGAATTATCTGGAAATACTTAAAGAAATTTTCAACTAATTTCGGAGGTTCGACAAATGATGATGCAGCGCCATTTATTTTGAATTGTGTTTCTAATAGAGCGGATTTTTTTTTTAAAATAACCACATGGTAAAGATGAATTCTATAATTGTTTAGTTCATTAATTTTTTTTTTTTTGCAATGTGTTAATATTTTTTGATTTGGTAAATTTTATCATATTTAGTTTACCTATTGTTGCTAAAAAGAGGGATATATTAACAGGATAAGCTTGTTTTGGTGTTACTTGGTTGTTTTACATTTGCTGTTTTTTTTTCATAGGCATGTATTTTGGGGGTGATACCTGACACGGGGATGCCATGGATATTCTGTGGTAGCCACAACACTTGGCTGGGTAGAGAATTTAAAGTGGCGAAACCCTATAGGCCAGTGTATTCTCCTGATGAGCGCTTGTGTTGGGTTGTTGCCTCTGAATTATTTGTCTTTATTATTTTTATAACTTTTCAACAGTGAATTTTTGAAAAAGAAAAAAAAAAAGAAAATTTATGCTTCATTTTGCAAGGCAGCCTTGTTTTGTATATTTTGGTTTTTCTTATAGAAGACTGTTTTCTTTAAAATAGCATTTTAAGGGGAGAGATTTGGGATCACCCTTGCAGATGTTCATGGCTCTCATGCAACCGGAGTAAGTTATCTCTTGGGAGTTTTCAGATTGAGCTCCATAAACCCTTGAAAATGTATTCTATTGAGCGTTTTTTCTTCTTTTTGTTTCCTCTCTCCTTCTTATATTATTTCGCTGAATTTTGTATATTAATGTTAAAACTTAAGGCATTGATTAATTCAAATTTAAGATGATCTTGTTTGAAAGTGAATTTGGGAAGAAAAAAGGCAGTGGTTTCAAGAAGGGAGGCGGGGGTAAAGGAGCATTTGTCCTCCAAAATTTTTTTCCTTTCTTCCCCCTTCCCCGCCCCCGGTTTCGAATAATACCTTTGGTTAAATATTTTCATTGAAAATGGTTTTTCTTTCATTTTCATTGGAAAAGGAAAAAAAGATAAAGCTCCATTGGAAAGGGAAAGTTCCAAAGCTTGATTCAGTTTGTAAATCTGATTCGCAAAACTAAAGACGACTATGCTGATTATTTTATGTGGTTATCTTAATTGTATGAAGGTTGATATACCTAAACTGTGATTTTTGAGATTCGCTTATCATGTTCGAAATTTACAACATGACATTCCCCGTTCAAAGTGTCTCTTCTACTCCTATAATCTTTTAGTTTTAATGATTTCATTCAAATTTTTTCGCAAATTTCTGTATATTTTCTGCCCTTCACCCCCCTTAAACTCGCTGCTTATGTGTCTGGAAGTACAATAATGATCTGAACTTCTTTTATTTAAGATCAGGGCGATACAGGTAAGGAATTTCCAAAAAGAAAGGTCAAGTAATGAAATGGGATATGGCAAAAATGAGCTTTGTGGAGGTCGTTGTATAAATTCACAATTGTTAAAAAAAATTCAATTTCTCGTTTGACTTTAGTTAGTGGATTGAACTTAGATAAATGTCTTTATTTAGCTCTAAATGGGTACCAGGAGAAATCTGGGGAAGGTAAACAGGAAGGGTGTGCAAAAGCATAGGATGACTGGCCCTCACCCCCCCCCCCATTGTACTTCCTGGCTGAAGCGCCTTGAGATGGAGATCAGCACCGCTGGTTTGGACCTTAAGGATCTATTGCCGCATCATTTACCTTTACCTTTTTAGATAAATGTCTTTACCAATGAATTCAAAAGTTTGAACCAAAAATGCATTTATTTATAGTTTTGTTTATAAGTTCTGGGTGTCTCAGGGGATTTTCTTTTGTATTGTTATTTCTGAAATCTCAAGCGATAATAATTATTTTGCGTTTATTTTGTGTATTCTTCTGTCCGATGGTTTTATTCGAAAATTCTGATGCCAGCGTCCTGTGAAATCCCAGAACTGATCCTGAAGGAATAGACTAGTTGAGTAAGTTCAAAAGTAGCCTTTAACGTCCTATCACAAGCCAATATGGGCCGACTTTGCACACCGGAGTCGATTGGTAAAATTTGTAAAGGAAATAAAATACAAAGACAATTTTGTCTTGTGAATGAAAAATACAAAATTTTGAAGTTGAAAATATAAACATTATGCCATGAGTGGCAAAACGGGAGTGGGGTGAGGAAGAGGACATATACAACATATCAACGATGTACGGGGAAAAGTACTTCTATGCCTTTCTATGGAAAATTTTATTGGTGTAAAAAAAGGTTTTTTTTTTGCTAAAGCAGAACAAGAGAGACGAGGTCGAAGTGGGGGGGGGGGAGGTATTTGACTAACAAATAGCTTTTTCTAGGTTTATGGGGGCCACTGTTGAGGAAACGCAAAACATTTCTATTCTCCGTTCCCTGAAGGTTACCAGTTTTGCTCTCTAAAGAGGGAAATATAATGGACTTCACAATTAAGATAATTCTTAGACACCTTTTTTTGGACTGCCTCTATTTTGACTGAAAATCCATTTGAAATGCCAGTCTGCTCAACAGAGGATTAAGTTTTCAAGAGAGAAAAATTCTCAAACAATGCAATTAAGGACATTAACTTTTTAAGGAGCCTAAGGAGGAAAAATGTAGTGTTTGCGCCTTTTAAAATATCGATAGTACGGTGACCTCATTTTAAACCTCTTTAGATTGTAATTCCAATAATTTCCTAGTAATAAATAACATTATTATGTTATATGTTACGAAATATAGGGTTAAGCCTGCAGTACGATCACTAAGGGGGCTAAAGCTTCACTCTCATTGTAGAGACGGTGGTTCATTTTGGACAATTATACATTATTTAAAAAAGCAAATAAACCAAATTAGCTCTTTCTCAAAGCATTGTTCTGCAAAAGCTAAACTTGTATTTAAATTTTTTGGTTTGAGGGGGTGCTAGCCATCCTCAAATGTGGGACAACCTTGTGTAGCGTATTAAAACGGACAGAAAACTGATGAAAACATTTTTTTTAGTTCAAAATAAAAAATAGTATTAAAACTAAATAACGATATAAATTATTCCGGACTTTTTGTTCCCTACTACAGCAAAAGTGAAAGTGAAATGGGTTTAAAAAGCTGTTTTTTCATCATACCTTACGAATGGAACTGTTTATTGATGTACGTTTACTTTAAACAACAAAACTTTCACTTCAAATGTTTTAAAAGGCAATCGGTGAATTTAACACTTGCATAAACCCCGTTGACTACATTTGTTGTACTCACAAATGCTTTCACTGTAGAGGGCGAGCTAAGGAGGGAGCAGCTCCCTTCATATGTTGAATAATTTCTGTTCGTTTTGTGTTTTATTGTTGCTCTTTGCTTTTGCTAAAAGTAAACTCGCGTTATTTATTTCTTTTACTTCTTTTTTCCGCCAGGGCTACCAGCATAGAGAGATCTTCAGTGACTCATAAAAATTATTACTTATATTTATGTGCTTATTGTAAATTCATCTTGATAACTCCATCATACAGTGCCATGGGGCACCAAAGAGACCCTCTTTGTTCCATCTCTGGCGTGATAAGACTGGGAAGCATTGCAAGGGTACTATTGCAATTCCCATAGACGAAGATTGAAAAAAAAATATTCCTTATTCTATTTGATTAACGAAGAAACGAAGAAATAGTGTCGCAGAATATGTTGCAAAATGAAAGCTTGGATAGTAGTACTACCCCAATATATCGAAAATCATATCAATAAGCAAATCAGCTTGATTTCTTTGGGATAGCCTTTACGTTTCTTTAAAGAAATTATCATGTTTGATTATCTAAATTGTCTTTAATTATCTAAATTGGATAATTATAAACTGTTTTTGCTTTAAAGTTTAATGATAATTTCACATAAAAAGTAGATAACTTTGAAGACCACCCTGCCTTTCCATGGCAAAAGTATAACAGTTCAAAATAGGGATGAAACCTTTTAATCGATGTGAACAAATATAAAAATTTTCACTGGATATTTCGGAGACATATACAGTGTTCATCATCAGCAGTAAATATCTCTTCACTATCGATTAAAGACAGTTAAAGTCGATTAAAGACCTAAGAGAGTTTGGTAAGATGATGAACCGTTTTTCTATAAATATTTTTCCTTGAAGGTGAACATCGATAAATGCTTGGGTTCCCTGTCCGGAACTGTTTGTACACAACCTCTCCTGCCATGTAGGTATGTTAATTCTCTGAAGCTGATAACTCTCTGAAACTGCTCAAAACTACTTTTTATGAAAAATGACACTGTATTAGGTATTACGACCTTTAATCGACACTTTAAATCTGAAGCTTGAAGTCGCAAACCTAAAGCTTTGTAAATTACCCGATGTCTCCTGTACAGTGACTAGTCACCTTTGATCTAGAGATGGAAAGCTCTGAAGATGGAAGTACAGTAAAAAATCATTCTAGCTTTGGGTTACCACTGTCAGGTTTTCTCCAAAAACGACGTGAATGTGGTGCTCTCGGGTCTTGTCTAACTTCTCATGGTCAAGATTACTGTGTTTGTTCCGTTATTTTGTAGGTCATGTTTGGTTTATTGTCAGCTGATATAGCTCTATGATAACTCTCTGGAACTGCTCAAAACTACTTCTTATGAAAAATGGCACTGTATTAGGTACTACGACCTTTAATCGACACTTTAAATCTGAAGCTTGAAGTCGTAAACTTAAAGCTTTGTAAATTATTCGGTGTCTCCTGTACAGTGACTAGTCACCTTTGATCTAGAGATGGAAACCTCTGAAGATGAAAGTACAATAAAAAATTATTCTAGCTTTGGGTTACCACTGTCAGGTTTTCTCCAAAAACGGCCGTGAATGTGGTGCTCTCGGATCTTGTCTAACTTCTCGTGGTCAAGATTACTGTGTATGTTCCCTTATTTTGTAGGTCATGTTTGGTATATTGTCAGCTGATATTGCTCTATCTTTAAAAAACTAATCTGAATCTAAACCTTGAAGATTTCTTACTATTCGGCTCAAGCACTTGAACTGAAATGTAACTACAAGTTTAACATTGACGGTAGCTGAGAAACAGGTCTTTCCGTGAGAAATTGAGCTGTGTTTCCAAATTGTAATACTTCGTGTTTTTCTTTCCTGTACAGTTGTTTTGTGTGTGTGTATGTGTGTCAGGTAATCAATTAACCTGATTTTTTTTATATACCAGTGCTTTTATTTTATTTAATACTTGCTTTTATTTAATACTAGTACATTCGACCAATTGGCGGAGGATATGCGTGGACAATTCTCGTTTGTTCATTCATGTGTCGATTTGTCGTTGAAGGAATTTGTTATATTTTTGGCTTTTTTATGGATGACGTTATCGCTGAATTTTCAGTTCGAAAAGGATTCGTTATTTGGGCTGGATCTCTATTAGCTGGTGTTCACGTGCTTGTAGGTAAGAACCCATATCGATGATTTCTGTTTGAATTATTCTCTATATATTTCTTAATCAGGCTCGTACGCAAATTTTTTTTTTAGGGGGGATACGGATTTGAAATTGAAAGATGGGTGACTCATGTAAAAATTATTAGAAAGTATTGGGAAAGTCATAAAAATAGTGTTTAGTAAGGGGAGGGGACATTTCTTGCCATCGATTTGTTATTTACTTAATCGTTCAAAAAAAATTTTACATTTTAATGCCCTGACAATACCTTTGTTATCAATACGTTCTAAAACCTCACTGGCTATACATGAAGTTTGGTAAAAATAAAAAGCGTGATAATAGTGAAGGTGAGGGGTTCTTTTGAAGGAAACATGAGAAAGAAATGACGCCATTCGATTCCCTATTACTCTTTCCAAAACATCATATTTGTTCTGTTATAAAAGCAAATCTTCTCTTCCCACCTC